>NW_026948513.1:47425-106211 GCF_035770615.1 Melospiza melodia melodia
TAAAAATAAGGGGGGGGATCCTAAAAATGGGGGGTCCCAAAAAAGGGGCGATACCTCTGAAAAAAGCGGGGGGGGGGTGGGGTCCTAAAAATGAGGGTCCCTAAAAAGGGGGGGTCCTAAAAAGCGGGGGGGTCCTAAAAAAATGGGGGGTTCCTAAAAAGGGGGGGGGTCCTAAAAAAAGGGGGGGATCCTAAAAATGGGGGGGTCCTAAAAAACGGGGGGTCCCAAAAAAGGGGCGATACCTCTGAAAAAAGTGTGTGTGGGGGGGGTTGTCCTAAAAATGGGCGTCCCAAAAAAAGGGGGGGGGTCCCAAAAAGAACGGGGGGGTCTCACTCCCCATTCCGGCCCCCCCCCCAAAGGGGTGACAGGGTCCGGTCCCCACGGGGGGGCCCCGCTGTCCCTGCCCCCCCCCCCCCCCCCCCCACGTTGTCCCCAATGTCCCCTCCCATCGGTGTAAAATTACCCGCGACCTTCTCGGGGGGCACCGAAACCCCGAGCGGGGCCCCCCCCCGCCCCCAAAATGGAGGAGAAATCCCCCAAAATCCCAGGTAGGAGGGACAAGGAATAAAAAAATTTAAAAAATTAATTTTATTTTATTTTTTTTGGGGGGGGGGGGGACAGCGATAGGGACAGCGGGGACATTGAAGGGGGGGGGGCAGAGGGAGGGACATGGCGGCGACATCGGAGCGGCTCAAAGGGACCCCCCCCCCCCCCCTCCCGGAAATAAAAATAAAATAAAATTAAATTAAAATAAAAAATAAAATTTGGGGGTCTTTTTGGACCCCAGGAGTGAAATTTGGGGGGTGGGATTTGAGGGGAGGGGGACAGATTTGAGATAAGGGGAAAATCCCCCCCCCCCCCAAAAAATAATAAATAACAAAATATAAAAAAAAAAAAATAACAAAAAATCCTTAGGGGGGGATTTCACTTTTGAGGGCAGCGATTAAATCGCTTTAAAAAGCAAAATTTTCACCCAAAATTGGGGTGCGGGAGGGATGTGGGGGGTGCAAAAACCAATTTGGGATTTCTGAGGGAGGTAAAATTTGAGGGGGGGGCACAGATTTGAGATAAAGGGGAAAAATCCCCCCCCCAAAAAAGACCCTTAGGGGCAAATTTTCCCTTTTCAGGGCAAATTTTTCACCCCAAAATTGGAATTTTTAGGGTTGAGAGGGAATTTAGGGGTACAAAAACCCATTTAGGATTTATGGGGAGGGGTTAAAAATTTAAATTTTTCTTTCTCCCCCATCCCCAATCCTCCCTTAGGTGTATTGAAAGCCCGAATTTCCCTTTTCAGGGCAGATTTTTCACCCCAAAATTGGCATTTTTGGGGTTCAGGATGAATTTAGGGTTACAAAACCCCATTTAGGATTTATGGGGGTGGGTTTTAAAAATTTAAAAACTTAAAAATTTCAATTTTTTTGTTTGCCCCCCTGGCAGCCTGCGTGCCCCAGTTCACCAACGTGCCCACCATGGTGATCCTGGTGGGGTTGCCCGCCCGAGGGAAAACCTACATCTCCCGCAAACTCACCCGCTACCTCAACTGGATCGGCACCCCCACGCGAGGTCAGGCGTTTTTGGGGTGCTCAGGGGTCCCCCCAAAAAAATTTGGGGGGTCTTGAAGCCTTTAAAGCCGTCCTGGGGTCTCCCTGCAGTGTTCAACGTGGGCGAGTACCGCAGGGAAGCCGTGCCCAACTATAAAAATTATGAATTTTTCCGGCATGATAACCCTGAAGGAGTGGAAATTCGAAGGTTGGGAGGGGAAATTTTGGGGGTTTTGGGGATTTTTGGGGTTTTGGGGGGGTTTTGGGGGGGAAATTTTGGGGGTTTAGGGGGGAAATTTGGGGTTTTTGGGGGGGATTTTTGGGGTTTTGGGGGGAAATTTTGGGGTTATTTTGGGGGGGGTTGGGGTTTTTCAGGGAAAATTTGGGGTTTTAGGGGGGATTTTGGGGTCTTGGGGGGGATATTTGGGGGTTTTGGGGGGGGATTTTGGGTTTTTTTGGGGGAATTTTTGGGGGTTTTTGGGGAATTTTGGGGGTTTTGGGGGGGATTTTTGGGGTTTTGGGGGAATTTTTGGGGGGTTTATGGGGATTTTTGGGGTTTTGGGGGGGATTTTGGGGTTATTTTTGGGGGGGGGTTGGGGTTTTTCGGGAAAAATTTGGGTTTTAGGGGGGAAATTTGGGGTTATTTTGGGGGGGATTTTGGGGGGCTTTAGGGAGGATTTTGGGGTTTTGGGGGGGATTTTTGGGGGTTTGGGGTTTTATGGGGAAATTTTGGGGGGTTTTTGGGGAATTTTTGGGGTTTTGGGGGGGAAATTTTGGGGTTTTAGGGGGGATTTTTGGGGTTTTGGGGGGGATTTTGGGGGTTTTGGGGGGGTTTGGGGGAATTTTTGGGGTTTTTTGGGGGAATTTTGGGGGGAAAATTTTGGGATTTGGGGGGAGATTTCGGGGGTTTTGGGGGGGAAATTTGGGGTTTTTGGTGGAAATTTTGAGGTTTTTTGAGGAAAATTTTGGGATTTTGGGGGGAATTTTTGGTGTTTTTGGGGAAACTTTGGGGTTTTGGGGGAAAATTTTGGGGGTTTTGGGGGGGAATTTTGGGGGTTTTGGGGAAAATTTTGGGGTTTTTTTGGGAAAATCTTGGGATTTTGGGGGGATTTTGGGGTTTTTGGGGGAAATTTTGGGATTTGGGGGTTTTGGGGGGAATTTGGGGGTTTTGGGGGGAATTTTGGGGGGAAATTTTGGGGTTTTTGGGGGATTTTTTTTGGAGCTGAACCCCCAGATGTTTCAGGCACTGCGCTCTGGCCGCGCTGAAGGACGTGCGAACCTACCTGAGCTCCGAGGAGGGGCAGGTGGCGGTGAGAGACCCCTCCCCCAAATTAAAACCAAAAAATAATTAAAAATAAAATTAATTCATCTCTTTAATGGACGAATTTCACCCCAAAATATTTTGGGGGGGGTTCAAATTTGGCCCCCGATTTTTGCCAAAACAAAAAAAGGTTTTTGATGCCACCAACACCACACGGGAGCGGCGGGAGGTGATCCTGGAGTTCGCCAAGGAAAACGGGTACAAGGTGGGAATTGGGGGGTCCGGGGGGGTTTTGGGGGGTCCTGGGGGGGTTTGGGGGGGTCCTGGGGGAATTCTGATGAATTTTGGGGGGGTCTTGAGGAATTTGGGGGGAATTTTGGGGGTGGACTTGAGGAATTTTGGGGGGGGGTCGTGAGGAATTTGGGTTGGTCTTGAGGAATTCTGGGGGGTCTTGAGGGGTTTTGGGGGGTCCTGAGGGGTTTGGGGGGGTCCTGGGGGTTTTGGGGTGTCCTGGGGGGGTTTGGGGGGGTCCTGGGGGAATTTTGATGAATTTTGGGGGGGTTTTGAGGGATTTTTGGGGGGGTCCTGGAGGATTTTAGGGGGGGTTGTGAGGAATTTGTGAGGGAATTTGGGGGATCCTGAGGGGTTTTTGGGGGGATTCTGGGGAATTTTGGGGGGTCTGGGGGGTCCTGAGGGGTTTTGGGGGGGTCCTGGGGGAATTTTGATGAATTTTGGGGGGGTCGTGAGGAATTTTGAGGAATTTTCGGGGGGCCTTGAGGGATTTTGTGGGGGCTTGAGGAATTCGGGGGAAATTTTGGGGGGGGTGTGAGGGAATTTGGGGGGGATCATGAGGAATTCGGGGAGAATTTTGGGGGTGTTTTGGTGAATTTTGGGGGGGGGTCTTAAGGGATTTTGGGGGGGTCTTGGTGAATTTTGGGGGGGTCCTGAGGAATTTTGGTGGCACCGTTTTGGGGGTGTCACAGCACAGGTAGGTGACAGTTTGGGCATGTCACACCACGGTGGTGGCACGGATTTGGGGGTGTCACATCAGGGGGTGACAGTTTGGGGGTGTCACAGCGTGAGGGGGGTGGTGACACTGTGGCACTGTTTTGGGGGTGTCACATCAGGGGGTGACAGTTTGGGGGGTGTCACAGCATGGGGGGTTGGTGACACGGTTTGGGGGTGTCACAGCATGACGGGATGGTGACACTGTGGCACCGTTTTGGGGGTGTCACAGCACAGGGAGGTGACAGTTTTGGGGTGTCACAGCATGGGGGGTTGGTGACACGGTTTGGGGGTGTCACAGCGTGAGGGGGTGGTGACACTGTGGCACCATTTTGGGGGTGTCACAGTACAGGCAGGTGACAGTTTTGGGGGTGTCACAGGACAGTGAGGTGACAGTCTAGGCATGTCACACCACGGTGGTGGCACGGATTTGGGGGGTGTCACAGCACAGGGAGGTGACAGTTTGGGGGTGTCACAGGACAGGTAGGTGACAGTTTTGGAAGTGTCATATCAGGGGGTGGCGCTGGTTTTGGGGGTGTCACATCAGGGGGGTGACAGTTTGGGGGTGTCACAGCATGGGGGGTGGTGACACTGTGGCACTGTTTTGGGGGTGTCACAGCACAGGTAAGTGACAGTTTTGGGGTGTGTCACAGCACGGTGAGGTGACAGTTTGGGGGTGTCAGAGCATGGGGAAGGGGAGGTGACAGTTTTGGGGTGTCACAGCATGAGGGGGTGGTGACACCAATTTGGGGCTGTCACAACAAGGGGTGGTGGCACTGTTTGGGGGTGTCACAGGACAGTGAGGCGACAGTCTGGGCATGTCACACCACGGTGGTGGCACCGATTTGGGGGTGTCACAGCACAGGGAGGTGACAGTTTTGGGGGTGTCACAGCATGGGGGGTTGGTGACACAGTTTTGGGGTGTCACAACATGAGGGGGTGGTGACACTGTGGCACCGTTTTGGGGGGTGTCACAGTACAAGTAGGTGACAGTTTTGGGGTGTCACAGCATGGTGAGGTGACAGTTTGGGCATGTCACACCACGGTGGTGGCACGGATTTGGGGGGTGTCACATCAGGGAGGTGACAGTTTGGGGGTGTCACATCAGGGGGGTGGTGACACAGTTTGGGGGTGTCACAGCACAGGGAGGTGACAGTTTTGGGGTGTCACAGCATGGGGGGTTGGTGACACGGTTTGGGGGTGTCACAGCGTGAGGGGGTGGTGACACTGTGGCACCATTTTGGGGGTGTCACAGTACAGGCAGGTGACAGTTTTGGGGTGTCACAGCACAGGTAGGTGACAGTTTTGGGGGTGTCACAGCACAGGTAGGTGACAGTTTTGGGGTGTCACAGCACAGGGAGGTGACAGTTTTGGGGTGTCACAGTACAGGTAGGTGACAGTTTTGGGGTGTCATATCCAGGGGGTGGCACGGATTTGGGGGTGTCACAGTACAGGGAGGTGACAGTTTTGGAGTGTCACATCAGGGGGTGGCACGGATTTGGGGGTGTCACATCAGGGGGTGACAGTTTGGGGATGTCACAACAGGGGGGGTTGGTGACACAGTTTGGGGGTGTCACAGCATGGGGGTGGTGACACTGTGGCACCGTTTTGGGGGTGTCACAGCACAGGTAGGTGACAGTTTTGGAGTGTCATATCAGGGGGTGGCACACGGATTTGGGGGTGTCACAGCATGGGGGGTGGGTGACACAGTTTTGGGGTGTCACAGCACAGGCAGGTGACAGTTTTGGGGTGTCACATCAGGGGGTGACACAGTTTGGGGGTGTCACATCAGGGGGGTGACACAGTTTGGGGGTGTCACATCAGGGGGTGTCACAGATTTGGGGTGTCACAACATGAGGGGGGTGGTGACACTGTGGCACCGTTTTGGGGGTGTCACAGCACAGGTAGGTGACAGTTTTGGGGGTGTCACAGTACAGGTAGGTGACAGTTTTGGGGTGACACGGTTTGGGGGTGTCACAGCACAGGTAGGTGACAGTTTTGGGGTGACACGGTTTGGGGGTGTCACAGCACAGGTAGGTGACAGTTTTGGGGTGTCACAGCACAGGCAGGTGACAGTTTCAGGGTGTCACAGCACAGGCAGGTGACAGTTTTGGGGTGTCACGGTTTGGGGGTGTCACCTGTCCCCCCCCAGGTCCTGTTTGTGGAGTCCATCTGTGACGACCCCACCATCATCGAGGAGAACATCAAGGTGAGACCTGGGGCGGTGACAGCTGGGACCTGGAGGTGACAATGGGGACATGGAGGTGACAATGGGGACATGGAGGTGACAACAGGGGGCGGGAGGTGGCAGCTGGGACATGGAGGTGGCAATGGGGACATGGAGGTGGCAATGGGACATGGAGGTGACAATGGGACATGGAGGTGACAATGGGGACATGGAGGTGACAATGGGACATGGAGGTGACAATGGGACATGGAGGTGACAATGGGGACATGGAGGTGACAATGGGGACCTAGAGGTGACAATGGGACATGGAGGTGACAATGGGACATGGAGGTGACAACAGAGGGTGGGAGGTGACAATTGGGCCTAGAGGTGACAATGGGGACCTAGAGGTGGCAGCTGGGACATGGAGGTGACAATGGGACATGGAGGTGACAATGAGGACATGGAAGTGACAATCGGAACATGGAAGTGACAATGGGGACATGGAGGTGACAATGGGACATGGAGGTGACAATGGGGGCATGGAGGTGACAATGGGGACCTAGAGGTGACAATGGGGACATGGAGGTGACAATGGGGACATGGAAGTGACAATGGGGACCTGGAGGTGACAATGGGACATGGAGGTGACAATGGGGACATGGAAGTGACAATGGGGACCTGGAGGTGACAATGGGACATGGAGGTGACAATGGGGACATGGAGGTGGCAGCTGGGACATGGAGGTGGCGATGGGGGCACGGAGGTGACAATTGGGCCTGGAGGTGACAGTGGGGACCTGGAGGTGGGAGCTGGGACATGGAGGTGACAACAGGGGGAAGGAGGTGACAATGGGGACATGGAGGTGACAATCGGAACATAGAGGTGACAATTGGAACATGGAGGTGACAATGGGGACCTGGAGGTGACAATGGGGACCTGGAGGTGACAAAAAGGACCTGGAAGTGACAACGGGGACCTGGAGGTGACAAAAAGGACCTGGAAGTGACAACAGGGACCTGAAGGTGGCAACTGGGATCTGGAGGTGACAACTGGTGCCTGAAGGTGACAACTGGGACATGGAAATGACAGCTGGGGCTGGGAAGTGACATTTGAGACCTGGAGGTGACAGCTGGGGCTGGGAGGTGACAACAAGAACATGGAGGTGACAATTGGGGATCTGGAGGTGACACTTGAGGCCTGGGGGTGCCAACAAGGACCTGGAAGTGACAGCTGGGGGCCAGGAGGTGACAAGAACGTGGAGGTGACAATTGGGATCTGGAGATGACAACAGGGACTGGGAGGTGACAATTGAGGCCTGGGGGTGACAACGGGGCCCTGGAGATGACAGCTGGGGCCAGGAGGTGACAACAAGAATGTGCAGGTGACATTTGGGATATGGAGATGACAACAGGGACTGGGAGGTGACAATTGAGGCCTGGGGGTGACAACAGGGATCTGGAGGTGACAGCTGGGGCCTGAAGGTGACGACGGGGCCCTAGAGGTGACAGTTGGGACCCAGAGGTGACAATTGTGCCCCCAAATGCCCCCGTTTCCCCCACCCCGCAGCAAGTGAAGCTGAGCAGCCCCGACTACCGGGGCCGCGCGCAGGACGAGGCCGTGGCCGATTTCCTGCAGCGCATCGAGTGCTACAAGGCCACCTACGAGCCCCTGGACGACGAGCTGGACAGGTGACAACCCCGAAAACACCCTGAAAACACCCTCAAAATCACACCCAAAAACACCCCAAGACACCCAAAACACCACAAAAAACACACAAAAACAACCCCAAAACACCCCGAAATCACACCCAAAAACATCCCAGAAACACCCCCAAAACACCCCAAAAACACCCTCAAACAGCCCAAAATCACACCCAAAAACACCCAAAACCACCCCAAGACACCCAAAACACCACCAAAAATACACAAAAACACTCCCAAACACCCCAAAACCACCAAAAAACATCCCCAAACCACCCCAAGAACACCCCCAAAACCACTCCAAAACATCCCAGAAACACCCCAAAACAGCCCCAAAAAACACCCCAAAAATACCCCTAAAACACCCCAAAACCACCCCAAAAACCTCCCCAAAACCACCCCTAAAACACCCCAAAATGACCCCAAAAACACACAAAAACACCCCAAAAACACCAAAAAACACCCCCAAACCACCCCAAGAACACCCCCAAAACACCCCAAAACCTCCCCAAAACACCCCCAAAACCTCCCAAAAACACCCCAAAACAGCCCCAAAAAACACCAAAAACACCCCAAAAATACCCCTAAACCACCCCTAAACCACCCCAAAACATCCCAGAAACCACCAAAAATACCCCTAAAACACCCCAAAACCACCCCAAAAATACCCCCAAAACACCCCAAAAATACACAAAAACACCCCAAAACACACCAAAAACACCCCCAAATCACTCTGGGGTCTGTGAGAAAATAAAAAACAAGATGGGATTGATTTTCTGAATTTTCACATCCCCAAACCCCCTCACTGGGCTGTGCTACATGAAGATTTTCAATGTGGGGCTGCAGAACCTGGTGGTCTCTTGATTTTATTTTTAATTTTTTTTTTATTTTATTATAAGTTTATTTATTTTTTAATTTTAATTTTATTTGTTGATTTTATTTTTATTTTTAATTTTGTTTTATTTTTTATCTTATTTATTTTTGATTTTTTGTATTTTTATTTTATAATTTTATTTTTATTTTATCTATTTTTATTTTATTTTTTAATTTTTTAATATCTTATTTTATTTTAATTTTAATTTTATTTTATTATTCAATTATTTTTATTATTTTATTTTTCTTATTTATTTTATTTTTTATTTCTATTTTTAAATGCATTTTTTAATTTTTATTTTTTTTTTTAGTTTTTGATTTTTTTATTGTTATTTATTAATTTTTATTTTTTGATTTTTAGTGATTGATTTTTATAATTTTTTAATAATTCCCTGAATTTACAAATTCCCCCTCACTGATTTCACGAATTCACCCTCACTGATTTTATGAATTCCCCTTCACTGATTTATGAATACTCCCTCACTGAATTTATGAATTCCCCCTGATTTTATAAATTTCCTCTCACTGAATTTATGAATTCCCCCTCACTGATGATTTTGTGAATTCTCCCTCACTGATTTTATTATTATTTTTATATAATTCACAGTTTTTATAAATTCCCCCTCACTGATTTTATAAATTCTCCCTCACTGAATATTCCCCCTCACTGATTTTATGAATTCTCCCTCACTGATTTTATGAATTCCCCCTCACTGATTTTACAAATTCCCCTCACTGATTTTATGAATTCCCCCTCACTGATTTTATCAATTCTGCCTCACTGAATATTCCCCCTCACTGAATTTATGAATTCTCCCTCACTGATTTTACAAATTCCCCCTCACTGATTTTATGAATTCCCCCTCACTGATTTTATCAATTCTCTCTCACTGATTTATGAATACTCCCTCACTGAATTTATGAATTCTCCCTCACTGATTTTATCAATTCTCCCTCACTGATTATTTTATGAATTGTCCCTCATGGATTTTATAAATTCTCCCTCACTGATTTTATGATTTTTTTTAATAATTCCCTGATTTTATGAATTCTCCCTCACTGAATTTATAAATTCTCCCTCACTGATTTTATAAATTCTCCCTCACAGATTTTATTATCATTATTTTTTATATAATTCCCAGTTTTTATGAATTCCCCCTCACTGATTTTATCAATTCTCCCTCACTGAATATTCCCCCTCACTGAATTTATGAATTCTCCCTCACTGATTTTACAAATTCCCCCTCACTGATTTTATGAATTCCCCCTCACTGATTTTATCAATTCTCTCTCACTGATTTATGAATTCTCCCTCACTGAATTTATCAATTCCCCCTGAATTTATGAATTCTCCCTCACTGATTTTACAAATTCTCCCTCACAGATTTTATAAATTCTCCCTCACAGATTTTATTATTATTATTTTTTATATAATTCCCAGTTTTTATAAATTCCCCCTCACTGATTTTATGAATTCCCCCTCAATGATTTTATAAATTCTCCCTCACTGAATATTCCCCCTCACTGAATTTATGAATTCTCCCTCACTGATTTTACAAATTCCCCCTCACTGATTTTATGAATTCCCCCTCACTGATTTTATCAATTCTCTCTCACTGATTTTATCAATTCTCCCTCACTGATTATTTTATGAATTGTCCCTCACTGAATTTATGAATTGTCCCTCACTGATTTTACAAATTCTCCCTCACAGATTTTATTATTATTATTTTTTATATAATTCCCAGTTTTTATAAATTCCCCCTCACTGATTTTATGAATTCCCCCTCACTGATTTTATCAATTCTCTCTGATTTATGAATACTCCCTCACTGAATTTATGAATTCTCCCTGATTTTATGAATTATATTTTTTTACAATTCCCAGTTTTTATAAATTCCCCCTCACTGATTATTTTACGAATCCCCCCAGCGCCCTGTCCTACATCAAGATCTTCGACGTGGGGCTGCGCTACCTGGCCAACCGCGTGCAGGGCCACGTGCAGAGCCGCACCGTGTACTACCTGATGAACATCCACGTCACGCCCAGGACCATCTACCTGAGCCGGCACGGCGAGAGCCAGCTCAACCTGCGCGGCCGCATCGGCGGCGACTCGGCGCTGTCACCGCGCGGGGAACAGGTGGGGACACACCTGGGGATGTCACAATGTCACACACCTGGGGATGTCACCTTGTGGGGACACACCTGGGGATGTCACACACCTGGGGACACACCTGGGCTCAGAGCCAGCTCAACCTGCGCGGCCGCATCGGGGGGGACTCGGCGCTGTCACCGCGCGGGGAACAGGTGGGGACACACCTGGGGACACAGGGACACACCTTGTGGGGACACACCTGGGGATGTCACCTTGTGGGGACACACCTGGGGATGTCACACACCTGGGCTCAGAGCCAGCTCAACCTGCGTGGCCGCATCGGGGGGGACTCGGCGCTGTCACCCGCGCGGGGAACAGGTGGGGACACACCTGGGGACACAGGGACACACCTTGTGGGGACACACCTGGGCTCAGAGCCAGCTCAACCTGCGTGGCCGCATCGGGGGGGACTCGGCGCTGTCACCGCGCGGGGAACAGGTGGGGACACACCCGGGGACACAGGGACACACCTTGTGGGGACACACCTGGGGATGTCACACACCTGGGGACACAGCTGGGGATGTCACACACCTGGGGATGTCACCTTATACACCTGGGCTCAGAGCCAGCTCAACCTGCGCGGACCGCATCGGGGGCGACTCGGCGCTGTCACCGCGCGGGGAACAGGTGGGGACACACCTGGGGACACAGGGACACACCTTGTGGGGACACACCTGGGGATGTCACACACCTGGGGATGGCACACACCTGGGGATGTCACAATGTCACACACCTGGGGATGTCACACACCTGGGGATGTCACCTTGTGGGGACACACCTGGGGATGTCACCTTGTCACACACCTGGGGATGTCACACACCTGAGGATGTCACCTTGTGGGGACACACCTGGGCTCAGAGCCAGCTCAACCTGCGCGGCCGCATTGCCGGCGACTCGGCGCTGTCACCGCGTGGGGAACAGGTGGGGACACACCTGGGGATGTCACCTTGTGGGGATGTCACAATGTCACACACCTGGGGATGTCACACACCTGGGGATGTCACACACCTTGTGGGGACACACCTGGGGATGTCACACACCTGGGGACACACCTGGGCTCAGAGCCAGCTCATCCTGCGCGGCCCGCATCGGCGGCGACTCGGCGCTGTCACCGCGCGGGGAACAGGTGGGGACACACCTGGGGATGTCACAATGTCACACACCTGGGGATGTCACACACCTGGGGATGTCACCTTGTGGGGACACACCTGGGGATGTCACACACCTGGGGACATCCCCTTGTGGGGACACACCCGGGGATGTCACCTTGTGGGGACACACCTGGGGGACATGGGGACATCCCATCACAGTCACCAGGTGGGGTTGGGAGGGGTCAGAACCAGTCAGGTGTGCAGGGACACACCTGGGGGGATGTCCCCTCATGCAGAACAGGTGAGGTCACAGCTGGGTCACCCTGTGGGGACACACCTGGGGGACACACGGACATCCCATCACAGCCAACCAGGTGGGACAGGTGACCTGAGGGGCGGTGCTACACGAGGCCACACCCACTAGCACAAAGGGGAGGAGCCAACCAGTTAAACCACACCCACAAAGGGGCGGGGCTTAGCCCACACTCCAAGCTACAGGGTGCAGGCTGGACAGACATACCGACAAAGAAAGACACACCTGGTGGTCAGGGGGGCGGAGCTACATGAGGCCACACCCACCAGCGTCACAGGGCAGAATAAACAACCAAACCACACCCACAAAGGGGCGGGGCTTAGTGCACACTCCCTGCTATGGGGTGCCAGCAGGACAGACAGAGGGACAGGAAAAGCCACACCTGGTGGCCACGCCCACCAGCATCACAGGGCAGAGCCAGCCAACCAAACCACACCCACAAAGGGGCGGGGCTTAAACCACACTCCCTGCTAAGAGGCCAGCAGGACAGAGGGACAGACAAACCCACACCTGGTGGCCAGGGGGCGGTGCTACATGAGGCCACACCCACCATCACCACAGGGCGGAGCCAACCAAACCACACCCACAAAGGGGCGGGGCTTGGCCCACACACTCTGCTATGGGTTGCCAGCAGGACAGATAGACAGAGGGACAGACAAACCCACACCTGTTGACCGGGGGGGCGGTGCCACACGAGGCCACACCCACAGCACCATGGGGCGGAGCCAACCAAACCACACCCACAAAAGGGGCAGGGCTTAGTCCACACTCCACGCTACGGGCTGCTCCCAGCGGGACGGACGGACAGACAGACGGACAAAGCCCCGCCCCCTCAGTACGCGCAGGCGCTGTCGCGGTTCATCCGCAGCCAGGAGATCCCCGAGCTGAAGGTGTGGACGAGCCACATGAGGAGAACCATCCAGACGGCCGAGGCGCTGGGCGTGCCCTACGAGCAGTGGAAGGCGCTCAACGAGATCGACGCCGTGAGCCACGACCGCGGGGTTTGGGGGGCGCTGGCATCGATTCGGGGCCATTTTGGGGTCACTGAAGTTCATCTGGGGTCACCGAAATTCGTTTGGGGTCACTGGAATCCCTCTGGGGTTCTTGAAATTCATTTGGGGTCACTGGAATCCGTTTGGGGTCATTTAGGGTCCTTTTGGTGCCATCTGGGGTAATTTTGGTGCCATCTGGAGTAATTTTGGGACATCTGGGTCTGTTTGGGGTAATTTTGGTGCCATTTGGGGTCCTTTTGGTGCCATTTTATGGCAAATTTGTGTCCATTTGTGGTCGCCCAGGGCGTGTGTGAGGAGATGACCTACGAGGAGATCCAGGAGCGTTACCCCAAGGAGCTGGCGCTGCGCGACCAGGACAAATATCGCTACCGCTACCCCAGAGGCGAGGTAACCCCCCAAAAAACCCCCAAAAATCCCCAAAAAAGGGTTTGGGAACCCTCCTGAACCCCCTCCCCAGTCCTACGAGGACCTGGTGCAGCGTTTGGAGCCGGTGATCATGGAGCTGGAGCGGCAGGAGAACGTGCTGGTGGTGTGCCACCAGGCTGTCATGCGCTGCCTGCTGGCTTATTTCCTGGACAAGAGCGCAGGTGAGGCCTTGGGGACACCTTGGGGACACCTTGGGGACACTTGGGGACACCTTGGGGACAGCCCAGAGCTGCTGTGCCCACCTGGGTTTGGTTAAATCTCTCACCCAGATGAGCTGCCCTACCTCAAGTGTCCCCTGCACACAGTGCTGAAGCTGACGCCGGTGGCTTATGGTGAGTGGGGGGGTGTCACCCCAAAATGGGGACAATTTGGGGACAATTCGTCACAAAATGGGGGTTTGGGTTCTTTTCAGAATTGGGGACAATTCCTCCCAAAAAGGTGATTTGTGGTAGTTTTAGAATTAGGGACAATTCCTCCCTAAAAGGGGATTTGGGTTCCTCACAGAAAATGGGGACAATTCCCCCAAAAAAGGGGTTTAGGTTCTTTTCAGAATTGGGGACAATTCCTCACAAAAAAGGGATTTGGGTTCCTCTCAGAATTGGGGACAATTGTCCCCAAAAAGGGGGTTTGAGTCCCTCCCAGAAATGGGGACAAAGTCCCCCCAAAATGGGGACTGTTCAATCTTGCGTCCTTCCCAGAAAATGAGGACAAAGCCCCCCAAAAAGGGGATTTGTGTCCCACCCCAAAATGGGGACAATTTCCCCAAAAAAGGGGATTTGGGTTCCTCCCCAAAATGGGGACAGAGGACTGTTCCCCATGTCCCGCCCCAAAATGGGGACAATCCCCCCAAAATGGGGACAACCCCCCCAAATTGGGGACAATCCCCCCAGACCCTCCCTCCCTGCCCAGGCTGTGAGGTCGAGTCCATCTTCCTCAACATCGAGGCCGTGAACACCCACCGGGCCCGACCCCAGGTGAGAGCCCCCTCCCCAAATCCACCCCAAAACCAGCATGCAGACCCCAATAACCCCCCCTAAATAACTTTGGGGGGGATAAATTTGGGTAAAATCCCCCCAAACCCCAAATTTTCACCCCACAGAACGTCGACATCAACCGCACCGCGGCCGACGCCCTCAACACCGTCCCCGAGCATTTCTGAGGGGAAAAAAAGGGGAGTCCCCATCCCAAAATTAAAAATTAAACCTTGCACAACCCAGCTTGGACATTTTGGGGGGCTGATTTTATTTTTTGGGAGGCTGATTTTATTTTTTTAGGGGGGGTCAGGTGTTGGCTTGGCTGGCCTCAGCCTCGCTGAACTGGCTCGCCCAAAATGCGGGGTCCTTGCCTTGCATCTAAATGGAGGAAAAATAAGGGGAGGGGGCATCAAATTGAGCCCCCAAAATTTAGAGATGCCCCCCAAAAATAACATGGACTCACCTTGGCCACAAAGTTCAGCACATCCTTCTTGGAGGTTTCCTTTTCTGCCCGTGGTCCCCACTGGAATTTGAATTCTGGGGGGTCGGTCAGGGGGATGGGGGTGGTCTCCAGGTACCTGCAAAAGGTTGGGTTGGGTGAGGACCCCTCCCCAGCAGGTTTTGGGGTGCACAAAGGGGGTGTCCAGCTCTCCCCTGACCCCATGAGGGACCCTTTGAGGCACGGGGTGTGGGGGATTTGCAGGCTTTGCTCTGCGGTGTGGTATAAACAGCCCGGCCAAGCTGGAGCCGAGGCTGCTCTGGGCACACCGGGATGGATGGAACCCCTAAAATCCCCCCAAAATCCTCCCTTTTCCCCTGCCCAACTCACTTCTGCCTCACAAACTCCTCTGTCACCAGCTTCCTGACGTCCCCAAAGACGCTGTGCTGCTTCCTGAGGATGGGGGATAGTGAGGGGTGGCATTGTCCCCCACACCCCGTCCCTGTGTGTCCCCAAATCCTACCCTGGGTACACACGGAGCAAATGCAGGAATTCCCACAAAGCACCTGGAAAAAATAGGGGTGTCACTCAGCAAAATGCAAAGAAAAAGCGGGATAAAATGAGGAGGATTTGGGGTAAAACTCACTGTCTTTGACTGAGTTGCCCTTCATGAAGATGAAGCTGAGGATGACCAAGAGGAGCCCCATCTTCTCCTTCTCCTTGCCCCTGTGGGTGACATTGGGGTGTCACCCGTGCTGGGGGGGCACCCTGAGGGGGTTCAAGTCACCCAGGTCCCCCTCTCACCTGCACAGGTGCTGTCCCTCAGCACGAGGCAAATTATTAATAAGAATATAAATGTGACGTTTGGTGTCGATCTCCACCAGCTGCAGCCCGAATACCTGAGGGAGACAAAGAGTTAATTAATTAATTAACTAATTAATCCACAAAGTGTTTTCCCTCAAAAACTGTGCTTTCCCCACCTCCTGCAGGGTCCTGTCAGCCCTTTTGACAATTTCTGAGTAGGCATTTCTGTATTCTCGGATTATATTCTTCAGCATGTCTGCAAAAAACAGGCAGGGAACACTGAGGGAGCCTAGAGCATCCAAAAAAGCTTTAAACACCGAGAAAAGGCATTCCCCTTAACGTACCTGCCCTTTTGATAGGAATTTTTTTCTGGTCTTTCACAAGTAGGAATTGCACCAGCTCGCTCACCTGTGGGGGAATGAGCAGGGCTGATATGAAAAAAATGCAGATACAGAAATCTGGGAATGGGTACAGAGGGAATCACCTCAATCCACCTTTTGGTTCACCTGGTCCTGAGATTGCCGCTGCACCTGGGTGGGGATGAAATCGTCCTCCCCATCGGTCATCTGAGTGGAAAACTAGGAGAAACGAGGCAATTTGAAGGAACCAAAACCGAGAAGGGAGAGTAAATGAAGGGAGAATGGGTGTGAGGGAAGCAGCCACTCACCTGAGAGCCGCCGAGCCCTTTGCTGCGCTTCCGCTGCGACATTTCTTACAGCAGTTCTGAGAGGAAAACAAGCACTGGGAGGGCTAAAACCGCGATGGGAGCGCCTCTAAGGCCTCTCCCCGCGTCCCACCCTCAGGAAGGCCGCAGAAATTCCTTCAAGGCCCGGCCAACGACCCGGCCCGGCCACCAACGATCCCCCACCGCGCTCCGACCGCGACTGCGCTAGCCCCGCCCAAACCCGCCGACCCCGTCAGGGCCAGCCGGCTTCCCATTGGTCCACCCCTCTCTCGCCCCGCCCATCATCCCATCGCAGCGTAGCGATTGGTCGCGAGGCGGAGGTCGCCCCGCCCCCTTGCGTCCGCCAGGCGAGTCTCGCGCTCCACCTCCCCCCTCCCCTCAGGTGGCGAAAAAGGCGGGAAAAGTCTCGCGGCCCCCCACTCCCCTCACGGCGGGGAAATGGCGGCAAAGCGGTGGAAAAAACGCAGAACACCCAAAAATGACTCGCAGTGGTGCATTTGTACCCTCCCTTGGCCTTAACAGCCGTTATTAGAAGCACCTCTGCTGCCGCCACCACCTGTAACGTGCTGCCAGGCGGAGGAAGAGGTGGCAAAATGGCGGCGGGGGCTGAGGGGAGCTTGGTGCCTGTATTCACCCCCAGCCCAGTAATGGGATATTGGGGGCACCCCAAAATCCCAAGAGAAACCTTTATGTGAGGTGCTCAAACTCACCTGTACAGCTGAGAGTGCTGTGAGGGGTAAGGCTTATGGCTTGGGGAGCCACTCTCTGTCTTTTGGGGGTGAACAAGGGGGTTTGGGGGAGGTGTGGGACCTCAGGAATTGTTTGGGGTGTCCAAAGTGGTTTTTAGGGTGCTCTGGAGGGTTGGGGGGCTCATACAGTGTCAGAATGGGGCATTGGGTACTATAGGGATTAGAGAGGCTCTCAATAAACGGGATGCAGCCCTAATGCTGAGCACTCCCTTTGACCCCAATTTTGAGGTTCATTAAGTGGCTGAGCATTAAATCTGCTGAGTCAGCTGTAAAAACAGGGCACCCTCTATCATAGGGGGGCTCTACAACCCCACTCACCCCCCAAAACTCCCACAGGGACGTGGGGGAACCCCAAAAGCCTCCACAATTCAACCTCCTACTTGAGAGACCCCTCAAAGCACACCTACAGCACCCCTGTTCCCGCAGATCTTTTATTTCTAAAATAGAGCTTTTTTAACCACTTCTCCATTAAATATAATATTTTTATTTAATTTGTAGATGCCTCAAAACTGCATGGCCGCCTCCAAGGTCTCCGACAGCTTCGTGGCGATTTTCTCTGTGGGATGGGGGCGATCAGGAAATTGAAGGGAGGTGGTCAGGGAGGTTTGCAGGGGGGGTCAGGAAAATGGGGTGTCTTCACTTACGTGCTCTTTTTTGCAGTTTTTTCCTCCTTTTTCCAGCTGCCTGCAGCCCCCTGCCCCTGGAATAGAGGGGGGAGCGCAGCCACCTCCTCCAGGCTGGGGGCTCGGGGGCACCGGCTCCCCCCCAGAGCCCCCCGACTTCACCCGGGGCTTCAGCTCCACTGTCATCGTGCCAAGCTGTGGGGGGGACAAATATTAACCCCAAAAAAAACCCCAAAAATCCCCCCAACCTCAGCAAATCCCTTCCCACCTCCAGGTCGCCGCTGTCGTCCTCCATGGCTTCTCCTTCCCCTTCCTCCTCCGGGACAGCTCAAGCCCTGTCACCGTCACTGGGACAGCTGTGGGGGGGTCCAGGTGAGTTTTAGGGGGATCCAGGTGAGTTTTGGGGGGTCCCGAGGGAGATGGGAGGGGGGTTCAGGTGTTTCTCACCTGCCAGGGCCTCGGCATCACCCCGTTCCAGAGCTTCCAGGTCCAGTGCTGGCCCCAGTGCTGGCAGGATTTGGGCCTCGAGCTGCACCCCCTGAGATTTGGGGGGTGTGGTGTAGTAGGTGATCTTGCCACTGTGAAAAAAAGGGGGGTCAGGGGTGTGGGGAGACCCCTCCTGTCCCCAAAAATAGAACTCAGGGTATGGGGGGACCCTGCAGCCCCTCCCAAATGGGGTAACGGGGTTGAAAGATGCCTCCAGTCCCCAAAAAGGGAATCACAAGGTGTGAAAGAACAGCTCTGAAGCCTGAAAAAGGGGAGTCAAGATGTGTGGGAGACCCCACAGCCCCCCAGAAAGGGGTCCTAGGGTCTGAAAAAACCCCTTTGGTTCACAACAAAAGGCTCAGAAAGTGTGGAAAGACCCCTCGTGTCCCTAAAAATGGGGTCAGGGCATAGGGAGACCTTGTAGCCCCCCCATAAAATGGGGTTAGGCTGTGTGGAAAGACCTCTCCTGTGCCCAAAATGGGGTCAGGGTGTATGGGTACCCTCCTCAGCCCTCCAAAAAAGGGGTGAGGGTGTGGGAAGATCCTTCCACCCACCCAAAAAAAGGGGGTCAGGCTGTGGAAACCCTTCCACCCACCCAAAAAAAAAGGGATCAGGATGTGGAAAGCTCTCCCAAGCTCCTCCAAAATGGGGGGAGGGTGTGGGAAGACCCCTCCACCCACCCAAAAAAGGGGATCAGGGTGTGGAAACCCTTCCCAACCCCTCAGAAATGGGCTCAGGGTATGGAAACCCCTCCCAGCCCCCCAAAAAGGGGGGTCAAAGTGGGAAACCCACTCCCAACTCCTCCAAAATGGGGTGAGGGTGTGGGAAGACCCTTCCACCCACCCGAAAAAGGGGGTCAGGGTAAAGAAACCCCTCCCAACCCCTCAGAAACAGGTTCAGGGTGTGGGAACCCCTCCCCAGCCCCTCCAAAATGTGGTGAGGGTGTGGGAAGACCCTTTCACCACCCAAAAGAGTGAGTCGGAGCAGGGAAACACAACCCCAACCTCTCCAAAAAGGGGTGGGAGTGTGGGAAGACCCCTCCACCCACCCTAAAAAATGGGGTCAGGGTAAAGAAACCCCTCCCAGCCCCTCAGAAAGAGGTTCAGGGTGTGGGAAGACCCCTCCAACTCCCCCAAAAAAGGGGGTTAGAGTGGGAAACCCACCCCCAACCCCTCAGAAACAGGTTCAGGGTGTGGGAAGACCCCTCCCAGCCCCCCAAAAAGGGGGGTCAGAGTGGGAAACCCACCCCCAACCCCTCCAAAAATGGGTGTGGGCATGAGAAGACCCTTCTACCCACCCAAAAAAGGGGGTCAGTGTGAAGAAACCCCTCCCAGTCCCCCCAAAAAAAGGGAGTCAGAACGGGAAACCAACCCCCAGGTGCTCCAAAAAGGGGTGAGGGTGTGGGAAGACCCCCTCCACCCACCCGAAAAAGGGGGTCAGGGTAAAGAAACCCCTCCCAACCCCTCAGAAACAGGTTCAGGGTGGGGGAAGACCCCTCCCAAGCCCCTGAAAAAAGGGAGTCAAGAGTGAAGAAACCCCTCCCAGCCCCCCAAAATGGGCTCAGGTTGTGGGGACCCCCCCCCCAGAAGTTCCCTGTCCCCCCCAGACCTGGTCCAGTCGCGCAGCAGGGCCGTGGCGGCCGCGTTGGCATCCGGGAGCCCCCCCGGGCGGAGCCGGCCCTGCCGCCGGGCCAGGTGTGCCAGGAACTGCAGGGGGTCAGGGCAGGGGGGCACCCCATAGAGCTGGCTCAGCTGGGGGGCAGGAAAAGAGGGGTTTGGGGGGGTGGGCACAGCGGGGACTGGCACCTGTGCCACCCTCGGGGGCCGAAATGGGCTGGGAATGGCCAAAGTGGGGTGAGGGAGTCGCCATGAAATAACCTCCCCAGTGTTGAGCCCCGCCTTAATTCCAAATTTTGGGGGTCACTGAATCCCCTGAAGAGCTGAGATGGAAAAATGGGTCCCCCCAAATTGGGAACATCACACTGCCACCGGGCCAGGTGGGACAGAAACTGCAGGTGGGCACTGCAGCTGGGACAAAAATTGGGACAAAACCCATGGAATTGGAGCTGGCTCAGCTGTGGGGGGACACAGAGGGGTTTGGGGGGTGGGCACAGTGGGAACTGGCACCCTGTGCCACCCTCAGGGGCCAAAATGGGCCTGGGAATGGCCAAAGTGGGGTGGGGGGTCCCCCCTGAAATAATCTCCCCAGTGTTGAGCCCCCCCTTAATCCCAATTTTGGGGGTCACTGAATCCCCTGAAGAGCTGAGATGGAAAGATGGGGTGCCCTGAAATTGGGAATGTTGCCTTGCTACCAGATCAGGTGGGACAGAAACTGCAGGGGGGCACTTGCAGCTGGGACAAAAACTGGGACAAACTGGGACAAAACCCCATGGAATTGGAGCTGGCTCGGCTAGGTGGGGACACAGAGCGGTTTGGGAGCGTGGGCAACAGCGGGGGACTGGCACCCTGTGCCACCCTCGGGGGCCGAAATGGGCTGGAAATGCCCAAAGTGGGGCAGAGTCTCCCTGAAATAACCTCCCCTCCCCTGGGTAGTGGGCAGCCCCAGTGTTGACCCCCCCTTAATCCCAATTTTGGGGTCACTGAATCCCCTGAAGAGCTGAGCTGGAAAAATGGGGGTCCCCCAAATTGGGAACATGGCATTGCCACCGGGCCAGGTGGGACAGAAACTGCAGGGGGGCACTGCAGCTGGGACAAAAATTGGGACAAAACCCCATGGAATTGGAGCTGGCTCAGCTGTGGGGGGACACAGAGGGGTTTGGAGGGTGGGCACAGCGGGGACTGGCACCCTGTGCCACCCTCGGGGGCCAAAATGGGCTGGAAATGCCCAAAGTGGGGCAGAGTCTCCTGAAATAACCTGCCCTCCCCCTGGATAGTGGGCAGCCCCAGTGCTGACCCCCCCTTAATCCCAATTTTGGGGGGTCACTGAGTCCCCCAAAGAGCTGAGTGCTAAATCTGCTGATTCAGCTGGAAAAATGGGGTCCCCCCAAATTCAGGGCGCTGCCATGGGGATGGGGATCCCCCCACACCCCCCCCGGGGGTCCCCATTACCTGCTGGGGGGGGCAGCGCTGCAGGATGGCGCAGGCCGGGCCCAGGGGGTCCCGCAGGCGCTGGGGGGCCAGGGCCCCCCTCAGGGGGGGCGGCGGCCGGGGGGTCCCCCGAGTCCAGCACCACCCCCCGGGCAGTCCAGGAGCCGGATGTGCCCGTCCAGCTGCACGGCCTGCAGGCACCTGGGGGCGGGGCCGAGGGACACAGCCACTGTGCACCTGGGTGGGGTCTGTGCCACACCCACACCTGGGCAGTCTGTGCCACACACACACCTCGGTGGGTATGTGTGTCACACCCACACCTGGGTGGGGTCTGTGCCACACACACACCTGGGTGGGGTCTGTGCCACACACACACCTGGGTGGGGTCTGTGCCATGCCCACCACACCTGGGCAGTCTGTGCCACACACACACCTGGGTGGGGTCCGTGCCACACACACGCCTGGGTGGGGTCTGTGCCACACACACACCTGGGTGGGCTATGTGCCACACCCACCACACCTGGGCAGTCCGTACCACACACACACCTGGGTGGGGTGTGTGCCATGCCCACCACACCTGGGCAGTCTATGCCACACCCACCACACCTGGGCAGTCTGTACCACACACACACCTGGGTGGGGTGTGTGCCATGCCCACCACACCTGGGCAGTCTGTGCCATACCCACTGCACCTGGGCAGTCTATGCCACACCCATCCGTACTTGGGCAGGGTCTGAGTGCCACACCCACACCTGGGTGGGGTCTGTGCCATGCCCACCACACCTGGGCAGTCTGTACCACACACACACCTGGGTGGGGTCTGTGCCACACACACACCTGGGTGGGGTCTGTACCACACACACACCTGGGTGGGGTATGTGCCATGCCCACCACACCTGGGTGGCTCTGTGTGCCACACACACACCTGGGCAGGGTCTGTGTGCCACACCCACCACACCTGGGCAGTCTATGCCACACCCATCCGTACTTGGGCAGGGTCTGAGTGCCACACCCACACCTGGGTGAGGTATGTGCCATTCCACCACACCTGGGCAGTCCGTACCACACACACACCTGGGGTGGGGTCTGTGCCACACCCACACCCGGGCAGGCTCTCCATGCCACACCCACCACACACCTGGGCAGGGTCTGTGCCACACCCCCACCTGGGCAGGGTCCCCCCAGGCTCCACCCACAGCCCCCCCGCCCCCCCAGGTGGGCTCACCTGGTGACCCCGGCGTGGCGCCCACCCCGCAGGCGCGGCTGCGCTTGAGGCTGTTGATGAGGCTGCTCTTGCCCACGTTGGGGTACCCTGGGGAAGGGGCTGGAGTCAGGGGGAGCCCCCAAAACGCAGCCCCCGTTCAACCCCAGCCCCCCAACCGTCCCCCCAAAACCCCCACTCCCCACTCGGTTATTTCACAGCGCACTCAAACCCAGCCCCCAAAAATGCCCCCATATTCCCCCAGCCCCCCAAAATCCCTCCATATTCCCCCATTCCCCCAAAATCCCCCCATATTCCCCCAGCCCCCAAAATCCCCCCATATTCCCCCATTCCCCAAAATCCCCCCGTATTCCCCCAGCCCCCCAAAATCCCCCCGTATTCCCCCAGTACCCCGAAGCCCCCA
This sequence comes from Melospiza melodia melodia, assembly GCF_035770615.1. NCBI lineage: Eukaryota > Metazoa > Chordata > Aves > Passeriformes > Passerellidae > Melospiza > Melospiza melodia. The sequence goes on from NW_026948513.1 coordinate 70,406, forward strand.
GCCCCACTCACTCATTACACCCCGCTATTTCACAGCCCCCCATGATCCTCCTGCCCCCCACTCCTCCCACAGCCCCCCAAACCCCCCTCACACCCCAACCCTCCATTTCACAGCCCCCCAAACCCAAACCTTCTCTCATACCCCAACCCTCCATTTCACAGCCCCCAAACCCAAACCTTCTCTCATACCCCAACCCTCCATTTCACAGCCCCCCAAACCCAAACCTTCTCTCACACCCCAACCCTCCATTTCACAGCCCCCCCAAACCCCCCTCACACCCCAAACCCTCCATTTCACAGCCCCCCTCAACTCTCAGCCCCCCAATCCCCCAATCCTCCCTTCACAGCCCCCCTCAACCCCCAAACCCCCTTTTACAGCCCAGCCCTCCCTTTCACAGTCCCCCACGTTCCCCTGTCCCCCAATCCTCCCACAGCCCCCCCAAACCCTCCTCACACCCCAACCTCCATTTCACAGCCCCCCAAACCCCCCTCACACCCCAACCCTCCATTTCTCAGCCCCCCTCAACCCCCAGCCCCCCAAAACCCCCCCTTACACCCTGACCTCCCTTTCACAGCCTTTCATTCATCCCTCAAACCCCACAAATCCCCTCACACCCCAATCCCCCACTTCATGGCTCCCCTCAACCCCCAGCCCCCCAAACCCTCCCTTGCACCCCAATCCCCCCTTTCACAGCCCCCTTCAAACCCCAAACCCCCTCTGACACCCCAACCTTCCCTTCCACAGCCCCCCCCTGTGCCCCCCCAGCCCCTCACTGACCCACGACCCCCACGGTGATGGAGCCCCTGCCCTCCCCGCAGCGCCCGTAGTTCCTCAGGAGGTGCAGGAGGTTCTCGGCCCCCACGCAGGCGCCCCCAGCCAGAACATCCTTGGGGGCTGTGTCCGCTGGCATCCAGCTCTGCTTCTGTGGGGCACAGATTGGGGGGAGTCAGGGGGACCCCCTGCCCTGAGCCCCCCCAGACCCCCCCAGCACCCACCAGGTTCTGGCTCTGCTGCTGCGTGCACGCCTTGAAGGCCACGGTGGGGAATTCGTTCCTCAGGTGCTTCAGCCACGCGGCCACCACGTCCTGCGGCACCAGGTCTGCGCAAGGGGACACACACGGCCGTGGGACACACAGGGGGACCCCCCAAAATCTGCGCTGGGACCCCCCCAGATCACACACAGCCCCCCCCCCTCACCGATCTTGTTGAGGACGAGCACGAGGCGCTGCTGGACCGCAGGGCGCCCTCGAGCCGGGGGCTGCGGCAGCCCTGGGGGTCCCGGGCGTCCAGCACCTCCAGCACCACGTCAGAGGCCGTCAGCACCTGCCAAAATCGGGGTTCAGATGGGGGGAAAAGACCCCCCCAAAAATCAAAAATCCCCCTCAGCCCAGCCCACCCCAAGGCACTGACCTTGCGCAGCTCCCGGCCAAAATGGCGCAGCGACGCCTCGTCCTGGGGGGGCTGGGGGGGCTCCTCATCCTCCTCTTCCTTCTCCTGGGAGCACCTGTGTTAGGGGGACCCCCACAGGATGGGGGCACACCCGGGGAGCTCCCCCAAACTCTGGGGGAGCCCCCTGTGTGGGGAGCCCCTTGTCCTGGAGAAGAGCCCCCCCCCATCCTTCCAGGGGGAGCCTCTCACTCTCAGAACACTCTCTTTAGGGAGCCCCCCATTCTTTGGGGACCCCTCTCCCTTGGGGAGCCCCCCATTCTTTGGGGAGCCCCCTTTCTTGGGAGCCCCCCCGGGTGTCCCCAGCCCCACCTGGCTCTGGAAGCGCTGCTGTCGCTGCAGAGCATCCGCCAGCTGCACGGCCAGGCTGTGAGCGCTGCTGCCCCTTCAGTGCCTGTGGGACACAGACCCCAAACACCCCCATTTCAGACCCCAAACACCCCCATTTCAGACCCCAAACCCCTCCCTGGGGTCAGACCCCAAATATCCACTGGGCCAGACCCCAAACCCCTCTAGGGGTCAGACCCCAAACTCCCCCATTTCCAACCCCAAATCCCCTCTGGGGTCAGATCCCAAACCCCCTTAGAGGTCAGACCCCAAATCCCCCAGATCAGACCCCAAACCCCCTCTGGGGCCAGACCCCAAACTCCCCAGGTCAGACCCCAAACCCCTCTAGGGGTCAGACCCCCAAACTCCCCCATTTCCAACCCCAAATCCCCTCTGGGGTCAGACCCCAACCTCCCCTAGGTCAGATCGTAAATGCCCCCAGGTCAGACCCAAACCCCCTCTGGGGTCAGACCCCAAACCCCCTTGGAGGTCAGACCCCAAACCCTCACTGAGGTCAGACCCCAAACTCCCCCATTTCCAACCCCAAATCCCCTCTGAGGTCAGATCCCAAATTCCCTCTGGGGTCAGACCCCAAACCCCCCAGATCAGACCCCAAACCCCCTCTGGGGTCAGACCCCAAACCCCCTTGGAGGTCAGACCCCAAATCCCCCAGATCAGACCCCAAACCCTCACTGAGGTCAGACCCCAAACCCCCCAGATCAGACCCCAAACCCTCACTGAGGTCAGACCGGAGAGGTGCCCCCCACAGCCCCCCCCGGTTTGTACTTGAGGCGGGACCCCAAAATTCCCCACCGGGGTCACGATGGGAGGAACGCCCCAAAATCCTCCTGTGCTCAGATTTGGCAGGGACACCCCAAAACACCCCGTGGAAACCCCAGAATCTGGGGGACAACCCCGAACTCCCCCCGCGGGGTCACCCCCAAAACGCCCCCCGGGTTCTTCACCCGTCTCTGCCGGGTCTTGCTCTGCTGCTCCGCGAAGGCGGCGAAGCGGCCGAGCTGCGGCACCCCCGGGTCCTTCTTGATCCCGACTCGGGCTCGCAGGGCCTGGGGACAACGCGGGGGTGACGCGGGGACAACGCGGGGGTGACGCGGAGACACCCCGAGAGAGGGGGCGTCACACACAGGGGGGGGTCACAAGGGCTGCACCCCAAACCCGCCCGGCTCGGGCTCACCTGGACGCGCTTCTTGCGGGACTTCTCCACCTGTCGCCCTGCAGGGAGGGGCGCGGTGAGTGCGGGGAGGGTCCCCAGAGCCCCCCGAGCCCTCCCGGTGCCTCCCCGAACTCACGGGACCGGGTCATGGCTGCGGCTCCCACGCCGCCGGGGTTGCTTGCCGCTGGGGAATGACGTCACTTCCGGCGCAGCGAAAAGGCTTCATCGCCACGCCAAGATGGCGACCAACTGCACCATTCAACATGGCGCCCCACCCCCCCCACGGCAATACCGCACCCAAGATGGCGGCCTCCATCTGGTACCTCAACACCCCCCAGGCCACACCCAATATGGCGTCTCCCGACCCTCCCCACAATGTGGCCAACGCGCCACGCTCCGCATGGCGGCCACAGCGACACAGTCACGCTCAAGATGGCGGACAGCAGCAAACCCGCCTTTGGTGCCACATCCAACATGGCGGCCCCACCACCGCCACACCCAAAATGGCGGCCAGCCTCCACCCGCCACACCCAAAATGGCGGCCACGCCCACCCCTCCCCCCAAGAACGACCGGGACTGCCCTTACCAAGAGTGCACTTTTTTATTCCTTTTTTTTTTTTTTTAACTTTTTTCTCTCAGTTTTGGGGTGGGGGGAGGGGGCTGAACTTCTTATTTATAATTTCTGGGGGCTCCCCCCTTTCACCATCCCCGCCCCCCCCCAGCCCCCACACAGGGGGGAGGGGGTGAGGGGGGCGTGGTAAGGAGGGAACCCCCAACCCTCCAACAGAGCAAAAAACCCCCCCCAAACCGGGACCGGAGAAAAAAAAAAAAAAAAAAAGAAAAATAATAAACCCCGAAAAAAACAAAACAAACCAAAAAAAGCCAATGGAACCAAAAAATATATATATATTTATAGAGCCCCTGCGGGGGGGCCGGCGCGGCCCCCCTAGGCCAGGCCGAAGCCCTCGGAGCACTCCTGGATGGCCAGCAGCAGCATGTGCCGCAGCTTCTCGTAGCTCTCGTAGGCCGGCAGGTCCAGCTGGTTGAAGCTGGGGACACACCCGTGTCATTGTCACCACCCCCCGGTGCCACCGTGCCATCCCCATGTTCCTGTCCCAGCTTTGTCCCCCCCACAGCTCTGAGCTGGTGTCATTGTCACACCACACCCCCCCCCCCAGTCCTGCTCCTTGGGTGTGTCCCCATGCCAGGGTCACCCCAGTGCCACCTCAGCTGTGTGTCCCTGTCCTCCCATCTCCATGTCCTCCCGGTGTCCCCTGCCACCCTTTCATGGCCCCTTGTGCCAGGTGTGGGCAGAAGGTGGTGGTCCAAGTGTCCCCTGATGTCCCCCCGTGTCCCTCACCAGGTGTTTGTCAGGGGAAAGTGCTCAGTGTCCCATCCTGTGTCTCCATTCCAGGTGTGTGCTGGGATTGTGTGCTCAGTGTCCCCTCACGTCCTCTTGTCAATTTGTGTTCCCACGTCCCCTCACCAGCTGTTCACCAGGTTGTCACCCCCCATGTCCCTGTGTCCCCCTATGTCCCTGTGTCCCCTTGCCAGGTGTGTGCTGGAGGGACAGCACAGTGCTCAGTGTCCCCTCCTCACGTCCGTGTCCCTGTGTCCCCATGTCCCCTCACCAGGTGTGGGGCCAAGGGCAGGGTTCAGTGTCCCCATGTCCCCCCGTGTCCCCCTGTCCCTCACCAAGTGTGCCGAGGGCAGCCAGTTGGTGTCCCCATGTCCCCCCCTGTGTCCCCAGTGTCCCCAGTGTCCCTCACCAGGTGTGTGCTGAGGGCAGGGCTCAGTGTCCCCATGTCCCCCCATGTCCCCCCATGTCCCCAGTGTCCCTCTCCAGGTGTGTGCCGAGGGCAGCTGGTCGGTGTCCCCCCCTCTGTCCCCTCCACGTCCCCCCCATGTCCCCTCACCAGGTGTGTGCCGAGGGCAGTGGGTCGGTGTCCCCCCCATGTCCCTGTGTCCCCTCAATGTCCCCGTGTCCCCCCCATGTCCCCATACCAGGTGTGTGCCGAGGGCAGTGGGTCGGTGTCCCCATGTCCCCCTCATGTCCTAGTGTTCCCTCATGTCCCTGTGTCCCCATGTCCCCCCATGTCCCCAATGTCCCCTCACCAGGTGTGTGCCGAGGGCAGAGCTCAGTGTCCCCATGTCCCCCCATGTCCCCCTCCTGACCCTCCCCAGGTGTGTGCCAAGGGCAGCCGGTCGGTGTCCCCATGTCCCCCCATGTTCTTGTGTTCCCTCATGTCCCTGTGTCCCCTCAGTGTCCCCATGTCCCCATTCCAGGTGTGTGCCGAGGGCAGCCGGTTGGTGTCCCCATGTCCCCCCATGTCCCCAGTGTCCCTCACCAGGTGTGTGCTGAGGGCAGGGCTCAGCGTCCCCATGTCCCCACGTGTCCCCCCATGTCCCCATACCAGGTGTGTGCTGAGGGCAGTGGGTCGGTGTCCCCATGTCCCCCTCATGTCCTTGTGTTCCCTCACGTCCCTGTGTCCCCATGTCCCCCCCAGTGTCCCCATGTCCCCTCCAGTGTCCCCAATGTCCCTCACCAGGTGTGTGCCGAGGGCAGGGCTCAGTGTCCCCATGTCCCCCAGTGTCCCTCACCAGGTGTGTGCCGAGGGCAGTGGGTCGGTGTCCCCATGTCCCCCCATGTCCCCAATGTCCCCTCACCAGGTGTGTGCCGAGGGCAGGGCTCAGTGTCCTCATGTCCCCCATGTCCCCTCACCAGGTGTGTGCCGAGGGCAGGCGGTCGGTGTCCTCATGTCCCCCCCATGTCCCCGTGTTCCCTCATGTCCCTGTGTCCCCTCAGTGTCCCCATGTCCCCCCATGTCCCCATACCAGGTGTGTGCCGAGGGCAGCCGGTCAGTGTCCCCCCTCTGTCCCCATGTCCCTCCCAGTGTCCCCAATGTCCCCTCACCAGGTGTGTGCCGAGGGCAGCTGGTCGGTGTCCCCCCTCTGTCCCCATGTCCCCCTCATGTCCCTGTGTCCCCTCAGTGTCCCCATGTCCCCCCATGTCCCCATACCAGGTGTGTGCCGAGGGCAGCCGGTCGGTGGAGCGGTCGTCGCGGTGGATCTGGAATTTCTGGATGCCGTTCATGCCCTCGAGGGCGGCGAATCCCTGCAGGGGCACCTTGGACGTGCCCGTCACGAACTGCAGGAACTTGGCGCGGTCGGCCTGGTCGAAGGAGCGCAGGGCACGCCAGAACCACTGGATCTGGGCACGGCGACAGCGACAGGGACAGGGACAGTCAGCGGCTGGGACTCCCTGAAATCCCCCCAGAACCCCCTTGGAACCCCACAGAATCCCCCATGATCCCCCCCAGGTGCCAGCCCCACCTGGAGGGAGTTGCCCTGGTACCCAGAACCCCCTGAAATTGCCCCAGAACCCCCTGAAATCCACCTGGAACACCCTGAAATTCCTGCAGGACCCCTCCAGGGGCCATCCCCAACCTGGATGGAGTTGCCCTGGTACCTAGAAACACCCCAGAACACTCAAAACTTCCCCAGAACCCCCTGAGATCACCCCAGGACCTCCTGAAATCCCTCCTGAAACCCCCCAGGACCCGGCCCCACCCGGATAGAGATGCCCTGGTACCCTGAACCCTCTCAGAACCCCCTGAAACCCCCCCAGGACCCCGCCACCACCTGGATGGAGTTGGCCTGGTACCCAAGACCCCCCTGGAACCCACTGAAATCCCCCCAGAACTCCTGAGATACCTCCAGAATCCCCTGAGACCCCTCCCGGACCCCCTGAAAGGCCCCCAGGACCCCAGCCCCACCTGGATGGAGATGCCCTGGTACCCTGAACCCTCCAGAACCCTCTGAGATCACCCCAGAACCCCCTGAAACGCCCCAGGACTCCCTGAGATCACCCCAGGACCTCCTGAAATCACCCGAGACCCCCCCCACAGGACCCCCCCAGGACCCCAGCCCCACCTGGATGGAGTTGCCCTGGTACCCTGAACCCTCCCAGAACCCTCTGAGATCACCCCAGAAGCCCCTGAGATCACCCCAGAACCTCCTGAAACGCCCCCAGGACCCCCTGAGATCACCCCAGAACCTCCTGAAATCACCCGAGACCCCCCCCCAGGACCCAGCCCCACCCGGATGGAGATGCCCTGGTACCCAGAACCCTCTCAGAACCCCCTGAGATCACCCCAGAACCCCCTGAAACGCCCCCAGGACCCCCTGAGATCACCCCAAGACCTCCTGAAATCGCCCAAGACCCCCCCCAGGACCCCCCCAGGACCCCAGCCCCACCTGGATGGAGTTGCCCTGGTACTTGTGGTACTCGGTGTTGGCCTTGAGGTCGTCGATGTCGATGGTGGGCAGCCCCGAGATGAGCAGCTCCAGCTCCTGCTCCGTGAAGATGGAGATGAGGCGCTTGGGGATGATCTCGTAGAAAACCTTCCAGGAACGCCGCCAGCTGCTTCCTGATGGCTCCTGCGGGATTTTGGGGGGGGTCAGGAGGGTCCTGGGAGCCCCCCCGGAGCCCCCCCAGCCCCGATGCTCACCGGTCATGCGCATCTGGCACACGAGGTGCACGTACTCCTTCTTGTTCTCCTCCGTCACCAGCACGTTGGCCCCGTTGGGCTTCAGGTCCCGCACCTCGCACACCCCAAATTCCTGCACCTGGAGGGGGACAGGGGCTCATCAGGGTGTGGGGACATTCCTGAACCTTGTACACCCCAAATTCCTGCACCTGGAGGGGGACAGGGGCTCATCAGGGTGTGGGGACATTCCTGAACCTTGTACACCCCAAATTCCTGCACCTGGAGGGGGACAGGGGCTCATCAGGGTGTGGGGACATTCTGAACCTTGTACACCCCAAATTCCTGCACCTGGAGGGGGACAGGGGCTCATCAGGGTGTGGGGACATTCCTGAGCCTCGAAACCCCCCAAATTCCTGCATCTGGGAGGGTCACCAGGGTGTGGGGATATTCCTGAACCTTGCACATCCCAAATTCCTGAACCTGGGGGGTCATGGGGGGGGGTCAGCAGAGCATGGGGATATTCCTGAGCCTCGAAATCCCAAATTCCTGCAACCGGGGGTGTCAGCAGGGTGTGGGGAAATGGGGGGGACATTTCTGAATCTCAAACTCCCCGAATTCCTGAACCTGGAGGGGGACAGGGACTCATCAGGGTGTGGGGATATTCCTGAGCCTCGAAATCCCCAAATTCCTGCACCTGGAGGGGCATGGGAGGGTCACCAGGGTGTGGGGACATTCCTGAACCTTGTACACCCCGAATTCCTGCACCTGGGAGGGCACGGGGGGGGGGTCAGCAGGGTGTGGGGATATGGGGGGGACATTTCTGAATCTCAAACTCCCCAAATTCCTGCACCTGGGGAACTCCAAACATCCCAAATTTGTTCACCAGAGGAGCACAGGGGGGTTAGCAGGGAGTGGGGACATCCCTGAGCCTCAAACACCCCAAATTTCCACACCGGGGGAACCTCAAAAACCCCAAATTCCTGCACCTGAGGGGGTCACCAGGGTGTGGGGACATCCCTGAGCCTCAAACACCCCAAATTTCCACACCTGGGCAACCTCAAACTCCCCAAATTTGTTCACCTGGGGAGAACAGGGAGGGGTGAGGGGGTCACCAGGGTGTGGGGACACAGAGGGGACATCCCTGAACCTCACCCACCCTGAACTTCTGAACCTGAGGTGCCACCAGGTCACAGAACAGGTGCCCAGGGTGGGAGGGTGTCACCCCTGGGGGTGTGAGGAGTGAGGGGACACCCCCAAACCAAGGGGACACCCCAGGAGGGGAGGGACCCCTCCGTGGCACAATGGGACCCTCTAGGGGCAGCTGAGGACCCCCAATGCTGGTTTTGGGGGTTCCTTGTGCCTTTGGGGGGGGGGTCCTGGTGCTTTTGGGGGGTCATGGGGGTGGTTCCCGTGCTCTCAGGGGTTCCTGGGGGTGTCCCCATGGTCCTGGGGGTGTCCAAGTGCTCTTGGGGGTCCCTCTGCCTTTGGTGCTTTTGGGGAGTCCCAAGGGGGTCCTGGTGCTGGTTTTGGGGGTCCCAGGGGTCCTGGTGCCGGTTTTGGGGGTCCCAGTGCTGGTTTTGGGGGGTCCTCATGCCTTCAGGGGGGTCCTGGTGCTTTTGGGGGTCATGGGGGTGTCCCTGTGCTCTTGGGGATCTCTCTGCCTTTGGTACTTTTGGGGGATCCCGAGGGGATCCCGCTGCTGGTTTCGGGGGTCCCAGTGCCAGTTTTGGGGGCCCCAGGGGTCCCAGTGCCAGTTTTGGGGGTCCCAGGGGTCCCAGTGCTGGTTTTGGGGGGTCCTTGTGCCTTCAAGGGGGTCCTGGTGCTTTTGGGGGTCCCTGTGCTCTCAGAGGTTCCTGGGGGTGTCCAAGCGCTCTTGGGGATCCCTCTGCCTTTGGTACTTTTGGGGGGTCCTGAGGGGGTCCCGATGCTGGTTTTGGGGGTCCCAGTGCCAGTTTTGGGGGTCCCGCTGCTGGTTTTGAGGGTCCCAGTGCTGGTTTTGGGGGTCCCAGGGGTCCTCCCGGTGCTGCTTTTGGGGGTCCTGGTGTTGGTTTTGGGGGTCCCAGGGATCCCCGTGCTGGTTTTGGGGGTCCCAGTGCCAGTTTTGGGGTCCCAGGGGTCCCGGTGCTGGTTTTGGGGGTCCTGGTGTTGGTTTTGGGGGTCCCAGGGGTCCTGGTGCTGGTTTTGGGGGTCCCAGGGGTCCCAGTGCTGGTTTTGGGGGTCCCAGTGGCAGTTTTGGGGGTCCCGGTGCTGGTTTTGGGGTCCCAGTGCCGGTTTTGGGGGTCCCAGTGCTGGTTTTGGGGTCCCGGTGCCAGTTTTGGGGGTCCCAGGGGTCCCGGTGCCAGTTTTGGGGGTCCCAGTGCCAGTTTTGGGGGTGCCAGTGGCAGTTTTGGGGGTCCCCACCTCAGTGCTGAAGGTGAGGTCGTAGCCCAGCGTGGAGACGTCGTTCTCCAGCAGGTACACGAGGCCCTGGTAGAAGTGATAGTCCTCGCTCTCCATGTCCGTGTACCTGGGGGGGCCAAAAATGGGGGGCAGCGCCCCAAAAATGGGGGTCAGAAACCATGGGGAGCCCCAAAAGAGGGTCAGACCCTGCTGGAGAGCCCCAAAAATGGGGTCAGACCCTGGTGGGGAGCCCCAAAAATGGGGTCAGACCCCGGTGGGGAGCCCCAAATCTGGATCAGACTGTGCCAGGGGTGTAGAACCCCATAAATACAGTCCCACCCCCCTCCAATGGGGTCCAGCACCCCACAAATGGCTCAAATGCTCTCCCAGGGGATCCAGCACCCCCTAAATGCAGTCCCACCCCCCTCTGAGGGGCTCCAGCACCCCAAAAATGACTCCAAACCTTCGAAGGGGGTCCAGCACCCCACAAACAGCTCCAGCACCCCATAAATGCCATCTCACACCCCTCTGAAGGGCTCCAGCACCCCATGAACAGCTCCCACACCCCACAAACACCACCCCAAACCCCACAAACACTCCCCACACCCCACAAACACTCCCCAAACTCCACAAACACCCCTCAAACCCCACAAACACTCCCCACACCCCACAAACACAACCCCAAACCCCACAAACACCGCCCTACACCCCACAAACACAACCCCAAACCCCACAAACTCAATCCCACATCCCTCTGAGGAGCTCCATCACCCCATAAACACAACCCCACGCCCCACAAACACAACCCAAACCCCACAAACACAACCCCAAACCCCACAAACACAACCCCAAACCTCACAAACACTCCCCCACACCCCACAAACACAACCCCAAACCCAACCCCACACCCCACAAACACAACCCCTAAACCCCACAAACACTCCCCAAACCCCACAAACACTGCCCTACACCCCACAAACACCCCTCACACCCCACAAATACCCCCCCACACCCCACAAACACAATCCCATGCCCCTCTGAGGGGCTCAAGCACCCCATACACAGCACCCACACCCCACAAACACAACCCCACACCCCACAAACGCAACCCCACACCCCACAAACACCGCCCTACACCCCACAAACACCGCCCTACACCCCACAAACACCCCCCCAAACCCCACAAACACTCCCCAAACCCCACAAACACATCCCCACACCCCACAAACACCCCCCCCACACCCCACAAACACAACCCCAAACCCCACAAATGCAACCCCAAACCCCACAAACACAACCCCAAACCCCACAAACACAACCCCACACCCCACAAACACTCCTCAAACCCCACAAACACCGCCCTACACCCCACAAACACTCCTCAAACCCCACAAACACAATCCCACATCCCACTGAGGAGCTCCATCACCCCATAAACACAGTCCTGCACCCCACAAACAGCACCCTACACCCCACAAACACATCCCCAAACCTCACAAACACAACCCCAAACCCCACAAACACTCCCCAAACCCCACAAACTCAATCCCACATCCCTCTGAGGAGGTCCAGCACCCCATAAACAGCTCCCACACCCCACAAACACAATCCCACATCCCACTGAGGAGCTCCATCACCCCATAAACACAACCCCACACCCCACAAACACCGCCCTACACCCCACAAACACTCCCCAAACCCCACAAACACTCCCCAAACCCCACAAACGCAACCCCAAACCCCACAAACACAACCCCAAACCCCACAAACACAACTCCAAACCCCACAAAAAAAACCCCAAACCCCACAAACACCGCCCTACACCCCACAAACACTCCCCAAACCCCACAAACACCGCCCCACACCCCACAAACACTCCCCAAACCCCACAAACACCGCCCCACACCCCACAAACACTCCCCAAACCCCACAAACACCGCCCCACACCCCACAAACACTCCCCAAACCCCACAAACACCGCCCCACACCCCACAAACACTCCCCAAACCCCACAAACACCGCCCTACACCCCACAAACACTCCCCAAACCCCACAAACACAACCCCAAACCCCACAAACACCCCCCAGGCCGCCGTGGCTCAGCCCTTACCGCACGGACTTGCCCAGGATGTGTTTGTAGAAGGAGCGCGTGAAGTAGCACTCCAGCAGCCGGTTGTCGTAGACGGCCTTGGCCACGATCCTGCCCACGAACTTGAAGTAGCTCAGGTGGTTGGGGTTGCAGTGGGACGAGGGGTTGATGGTGTAGGTGACGCGGTCGCCGGGCGACGTGCGGAACAGGGCGTACATGGGGTTGAACATCTCGCGGGAGATGATCATGTACCACTCCCGCAGCAGCCCGCCGGCGTCCTGGCCCTCCTCGCCCTCGAACACGATGTACCTGGGGGGGAAATTGGGGATTTAGGGGGGTTTTGGGGGGAAATTGGGGGGGTTTGGAGGTGGTTTGGGGGGAAATTGGGGGGGTTTGGAGGTGGTTTGGGGGGAAATTGGGGGGGTTTGGAGGTGGTTTGGGGAGAAACTGGGGAGGAATTTTGGGGTTTGGAGGTGGTTTTGGGAGGATTTGGGGAGGGTGGAAGTGGTTTCAGGGGAAATTGGGGGGTTTGGAGGTGGTTTTGGGCACTTTGGAGGCGGTTTGGGGGAAATTGGGGGTGGGGAGGTGTTGGTGTGAGGGGGTTTGGGGAGGATGGAGGTGGTTTTGGGGGGTTTGGAGGTGGTTTGGGGAGAAATTGGGGAGGAATTTTGGGGTTTGGAGATGGTTTTGGGGGGATTTGGGGAGGGTGGAGGTGGTTTTGAGGGAAATTGGGAGATTAGGGGGCTGGGAGAAGGGGTTTGGGTAGAGAGGAGGTGGTTTTGGGAGGATTTGGGGAGGGTGGAGGTGGTTTTGGGGGAAACTGGGGGGTTTGGAGGTGGTTTTGGGCGCTTTGGAGGCGGTTTGGGGGAAATTGGGGGTGGGGAGGTGTTTGTGTGAGGGGGTTTGGGGAGGATGGAGGTGGTTTTGGAGGTGGTTTGGGGAGAAATTGGGGAGGAATTTTGGGGTTTGGAGGTGGTTTTGGGGGGGTTTGGGGAGGATGAAGGTGGTTTTGAGGGAAATTGGGAGATTAAGGGCTGGGAGAAGGGGTTTGGGTAGAGGGGAGGTGGTTTTGGGGGAGTTTGGGGAGGATGGAGGGGGTTTTGGGGAGAAATTGGGGAGGAATTTTGGGGTTTGGAGGTGGTTTTGGGGGGATTTGGGGGGTTTGGAGGTGGTTTGGGGGGAAATTGGGGGTGGGGAGGTGTTGGTGTGAGGGGTTTGGGGAGGATGAAGGTGGTTTTGAGGGAAATTGGGGGTTTGGAGGTGGTTTAGGGAGAAATTGGGGAGGAATTTTGGGGTTTGGAGGTGGTTTAGGGGGGGATTTGGGGAGGCTGGAGGTGGTTTCGGGGGAAATTGGGGGGTTTGGAGGCGGTTCTGGGCGCTTTGGAGGAAATTGGGGATGGGGAGGTGTTGGTGTGAGGGGGTTTGGGGAGGCTGGAGGGGGTTTTTGGGGAATTGGGGGGTTGGGGGCTGGGAGAAGGGGTTTGGGGAGAGTCGAGGGAGTTTTGGGGGAAACTGGGGAGGATGGAAGTGGTTTTGGGGGCATTTGGGGAGTTTGGAGGTAGCTTTGGGGGAAATTGGGGAGGAATTTGGGGGTTAGGGAGACCAAGAGAAAGGATTTGGGGAGGCTGGAGGTGGTTTTGGGGGAAAATTCGGGGGTTAGGAGGGGTGGGAGAGGGAGTTGGGGAAAGGTGGAGGTGGTTTTGAGGGGAATTCGGGGGTCTGAAGGTGTTTTTAGGGGTAACCCAGTTATATTTACAGTGTCACAAGGGATATTTAGGACATCCCAGGGAGATTTTGGGGTGCTCAGGGGATGTTTTGGACATCCCAGGGGATATTTTTGATTTCCCAGGTGTATTCTGAGTATCCCGAAGGATATTTAGGATATTCCAGGGATATTTTGAGGTGCCCAGGACACATTTTGGGTTTCCCAGAAGCTATTTTAGGGTTCCCAGGGGATATTTTGGGTTCCCAATGGATATTTTGGATATCCCAGGCATATTCTGAATATCTCAAAGGATATTCCAGGGATATTCTGGGGTGCCCAGGACATATTTTGGGGTTCCGAGAAGATATTTTGGAATTCCCAGAAGCTATTTTAGGGTTCTCAGGGGATATTTTGGACATCCCAGGGGATATTTTTGATTTCCCAGGTGTATTCTGAGTATCCCAAAGGATATTTAGGATATTCCAGGGATATTTTGAGGTGCCCAGGACATATTTTGGGTTTCCCAGAAGCTATTTTAGGGTGCCCAGGACATATTTTGGACATCCCAAGGGATATTTTGGATATCCCAGGCATATTCTGAATATCTCAAAGGACATTCCAGGGATATTCTGGGGTTCCCAGGACATATTTTGGGGTTCCCAGGACATATTTTGGGGTTCCCAGTGGATATTTTGGACATCCCAGGGGATATTTTTGATTTCCCAGGTGTATTCTGAGTATCCCGAAGGATATTTCGGATATTCCAGGGATATTTTGAGGTGCCCAGGGGATATTTTGGGGTTCCCAGAAGCTATTTTAGGGTCCCCAGGGGATATTTTGGACATCCCAGGGGATATTTTGGATATCCCAGTGATATTTTGAGTTCCCAAGGGATATTTTGGACATCCCAGGGATATTTTTGATTTCCCAGGTGTATTCTGAGTATTCCAAAGGATATTTAGGATATTCCAGGGATATTTTGTGGTGCCCAGGACATATTCTGGGGTTCCCAGGACATATTTTGGGTTTCCCAGAAGCTATTTTAGGGTGCCCAGGGGATATTTTGGGGCGTCCCCAGCGCTCTCACAGTCGGTTTTTCATCTCCTCGGGGGATTTGCGGTGCAGCTCCCGGTACGAGTCCTCGAAGACGTGATCGCGCCGCACGTGCACGGCCATGTCCTCCTTGCGCAGCCCCTCGTCCAGGCGCTCCAGCTCCTGCCTGAAATACCTGGCCAGGGCAAAAAGGGGGTGTCAGGGGCTGTGGGACCCCCATTCCAGGAACCCCCCAAACCCCACGAACTTGCGCTTGACGTCGAAGTCCAGCACGCGGATGTAATCGACCAGCACGGCGAAGGGGCCGTCGGCCAGGTGAGTGGTGGATTGCCGCAGGATCTGGTTCAGCACCGTCCGGTGGGTCTCTGGGGAGGGGGGAAAAAGGGGTTTGGGGGTGTCCTCAAATAGGGGAACCCCCCCCTCCTCCTTTTAAAATGGCCTGTGGTTGTGGTGATTCAGGAGGGGAGGTTTGTCCCCATCAGAGTTTGGGGACAAACACCCGGTGGTGGCCTCGTTCTTGGGTGGCACTGAACTCAAAGTGTTGAGGGGGTGAAAAATTCCCCAAATTCATCATTCTTCAAATTCCCCTTTTCCAAAAACTTGAGGAGCTCAAAAATCCCCCAAATTCACCATTCCCCAAATTCCCCTTTTCCAAAGACTTGAGGAGCTCAAAAATGCCCCAAATTCACCATTCCCAAATTCCCCTTTTCCAAAGACTTGAGGAGCTCAAACATCCCCCAAATTCACCATTCCCAAATTCCCCTTTTCCAAACACTTGAGGAGCTCAAAAATCCCCCAAATTCACCATTCCTCAAATTCGCCTTTTCCAAAAACTTGGAGTCCAAAAATCCCCCAAATTCACCATTCCAAAATTCCCCTTTTCCAAAGACTTGAGGAGCTCAAAAATCCCCCAAATTCACCATTCCCAAATTCCCCTTTTCCAAAAACTTGAGGAGTCCAAAAATCCCCCGAATTTTCCCTCCCCAATATCCCCAAAACCCCTCTCAAATCCCTCCAAACCCCCTCCCCACACTCCCAATCCCCTTCTCCACACCTTGAGCTCCCCCAAAGCTCCCTCCAATACCCCCCAGTGCCCCTTCCAGCCCCCCCAAACCCCCTCCCCACACTTCCAATCCCCTTCTCCATCCCCTAAGCTGCCCAAAAGCTCCAATACCCGCCAGTGCCCCTTCCAGCCCCCCCCAAAATACTTCCCCACACTCCCAATCCCCTTCTCTACTCCCTAAACTCTCTCAAAGCTCCCTCCAATACCCCCAGGGCCCCTTCCAGCCCCCCCAAACCCCCTCCCCACACTTCCAAACCCCCTCCTCAAACTCCCAAAACCCTTCTCAATCCCCTAAACTGCCCCAAAACTCTCTCCAATACCCCCAAGTCCCTCTCTCAGACCCTTCCAGCCCCCCCAAACCGCCTCCCCACACTCCCAATCCCCTTCTCCACACCTTGAGCTCCCCCAAAGCTCCCTCCAATACCCCCCAGTGCCCCTTCCAGCCCCCCCCAAACCCCCTCCCCACACTTCCAAACCCCCTCCCCACACTCCCAATCCCCCTCCCCACACTCCCAAGCCCCCAAGCCCCCCGTGCAGCCCCCCCAGCTCACCGGCGAAGCGCAGGAATTTCTGCGTGTCCGGGGGCAGGCTGGCCGAGATGTGCATGGCCGAGGGCTCCCGGGAGAAGAAGGGGTCCAGGGCGGAGGGGGTGGCAGGGGTGAGGGGCGCGGGGGACAGCGGCGGCGGCTCGTCCTTGATGTGTGCCAGCTGGCTCTCCCGCGTGTCCCGCACCGGCGGGCGGCTCTCGCGCTCCGTGGCGTGCACCAGGAAAAACGCCTCGACGGCCGGCTGCAGAACTGGGGGACAACGGGGACAGTGGTGGCGAGGGGCAGGGGACAGCAGGGGACAGGGTAGGGACAGCATGGGGACAGGGTAGGGATGGCACAGGGACAGGAGCAGTGGTGCCATGGGGCAGGGGACAGCACAGGGACAGGGTAGGGACAGCACGGGGACAGTGTGGGGATGGCACAGGGACAGGAGCAGTGGTGCCATGGGGCAGGGGACAGCACAGGGACAGGGTAGGGACGGCATGGGGGCAGTGTGGGGATGGCACAGGAACAGGAGCAGTGGTGGCAGGGGACAGCACGGGGACAGGGTAGGGACAGCACAGGGACAGGAGCAGTGGTGGCAGGGGGCAGGGGACAGCACGGGGACAGGGTAGGGACAGCATGGGGACAGGGTAGGGACGGCACAGGGACAGGAGCAGTGGTGGCAGGGGGCAGGGGACAGCACGGGGACAGGGGACAGGGAGGGGACAGGGTAGGGATGGCACGGGGGCAGTGTGGGGACGGCACAGGGACAAGGAGCAGTGGTGGCAGGGGGCAGCACGGGGACAGCACGGGGACAGGGTAGGGACGGCACAGGGACAGGAGCAGTGGTGGCAGGGGACAGCACGGGGGCAGTGTGGGGACGGCACAGGAACAGGAGCAGTGGTGGCAGGGGACAGCACGGGGACAGGGTAGGGACGGCACAGGGACAGGAGCAGTGGTGGCAGGGGGCAGGGGACAGCATGGGGACAGTGTGGGGACAGCACGGGGACAGGAGCAGTGGTGGCAGGGGGCAGGGGACAGGGAGGGGACACGCACCGAGCACGGCGTGCTGGTCGTGGGACTCCTCGAGCTCCTTGAGGCACTCTCCCAGCATGTCCCACAGCTCGTCCAGGCTCAGCTGCTCGCTCAGCAGGGGCAGCTCCGGGGGCCGCTCCTCCCTGTCCCTGTCCCTGTCCCGGTCACCGCCCTGCGCGGCCTCGGGGCCTGGGGAGGGGGGACACGGTCAGGACACGGCTGTGCGAGCGGTGACACCCCAACGGTGACACCCCAGCAATGACACCCCAACAGTGACACTCAATGTGAACAGGGACACCCCAACGGTGACACCCAATGTGAGCAGTGACACCCCAATGGTGACACCCCAACAGTGACACCCCAGCAGTGACACCCAATGTGAGCAGTGACACCCCAACAGTGCCACTCCAACAGTGACATGGCTGTGTGAGCAGTGAAACCCCAACGGTGACACCCCAGCAGTGACACCCAATGTGTACAGTGACACCCATTGTGAATAGTGCCACCCCAACAGTGACACCCAATGTGAGCAGTGACACCCCAATGGTGACACCCCAGCAATGACACCCCAATGGTGACACCCCCGTAGTGACACCCCAACAGTGACACCCCAGCAGTGACACCCCAACAGTGACACCCAATGTGAACAGTGACACCCCAACGGTGACACCCAATGTGAACAGTGACACCCCAATGGTGACACCCCAACAGTGCCACTCCAACATGAGCGGTGACACCACAACAGTGACATCCCAACGGTGACACCCCAACAGTGCCACTCCAACAGTGACATCGCTGTGTGAGCGGTGACACCCCAACAGTGACACCCCAACAGTGACACCCCAGCAGTGACACCCCCATAGTGACACCCCAATGGTGACACCCCAACAGTGACACCCAATGTGAGCAGTGACACCCCAACGGTGACACCCCAACAGTGCCACTCCAACAATGACATCGCTGTGTGAGCGGTGACACCCCAGCAGTGACACCCAATGTGAACAGCGCCACCCCAACAGTGACACCCACTGTGAACAGTGACACCCCAACAGGGCCACTCCAACATGAGCAGTGCCACCCCAACAGTGACATCTCTGTGTGTGCAGTGACACCCCAACAGTGACACCCAACGTGAGCGGTGACACCCCAACAGTGCCACTCCAACAGTGCCACCCAATGTGACCAGTGCCACCCAACCAGTGCCACCTGCCCAACCAGTGTCACCCCACCAGTGACACCCACCCAGTGCCACCCAACCCCACCAGTGCCACCCCCAGCAGTGACACTGGGATGGCCCTGGACCAGCACCAGCCCAGGGAGGGGGGATGACCCCAGTGCTGGCACTGGGGGTGACTGGGTGACAATAGGGGGGGCAACTGGGCTGGACTGGGTGGCACTGAGCTGTACTGGAGGGTGACTGGAGTGGCACTGGGTGGCACTGGGAGGTGACTGGGGTGGCACTGGTTGGCACTGGGCCGTACTGGAGGGTGACTGGAGTGGCACTGGGGTGGCACTGGGAGGTGACTGGGTGGCACTGGTTGGCACTGGGCCGTACTGGAGGGTGACTGGAGTGGCACTGGGAGGTGACTGGGTGGCACTGGGCTGTACTGGAGGGTGACTGGAGTGGCACTGGGAGGTGACTGGGGTGGCACCGGTTGGCACTGGGCCGTACTGGAGGGTGACTGGAGTGGCACTGGGGTGGCACTGGGAGGTGACTGGGTGGCACTGGTTGGCACTGGGCCGTACTGGAGGGTGACTGGAGTGGCACTGGGAGGTGACTGGGTGGCACTGGGCCATACTGGAGGGTGACTGGAGTGGCACTGGGTGGCACTGGGAGGTGACTGGGTGGCACTGGTTGGCACTGGGCTGTACTCGAGGGTGACTGGGTGGCACTGGGCCGTACTGGAAGGTGACTGGAGTGGCACTGGGTGGCACTGGGAGGTGACTGGGTGGCACTGGAGGGTGACTGGGTGGCACTGGGCCGTACTGGAGGGTGACTGGAGTGGCACTGGGTGGCACTGGGAGGTGACTGGGTGGCACCGGTTGGCACTGGGCCGTACTGGGGTGGCACCGGTTGGCACTGGGCCGTACTGGGGGGGTTCTCACCCACGTCCTGCGCCGCGGGCGAGGGCTGGTCCACGTCCATGGGCGACTCCTCGCGCCGGGGGACGGCGTCCGCGGGCCCGGCCTCCGACTGGGGGGGACGGCGGCGGCTTTAGGGGGCCGGGACCCCCCCGGGGGAGCCCCCAGAGCCCCCCCGGGCCGGGGGGACCCCCAAACATGGGGGGGACTGGGGAGAAGCGGGAGGGGGATGGGGAGAGGGAGGAAGAGGAGGAGGAGGAGGGAGGGGGGGAAGGAGGGGGAGGATGATGAAGACGGAAGAGGATGAAGGAGAATGAGGACGATGAAGAGGAAGGTGAGGGTGATGATGGGGACGAGCAGGAGGAAGGCTGTGGGGGAGTGGGGGCAGGAGGGGAGGGGAAGAGGATGAGGAGGGGATGGGAGAACGAGGATGAGGAGGCTGAGGAGGGTGAGGGGTGAGAGGATGAAGATGAGGGGGCAGGAGGAGGAGACGGGAAGATGAGGAGGGTGAGGAGGGGTGGAGGAAGGGGAGGGGTGAGGATGATAGGGATAATGAGGAGGGGGTGAGGATGACGAGGATGACAAGGAGGGGGTGAGGATGATGGGGATGATGAGGAGAAGAGGATGATTGGGATGATGAGGAGGAAGGGGTGAGGATGATGAGGGCGATGAGGAGGGGATGAGGGTGACGAGGAGGGGGTGAGGATGATGAGGAGGGAGTGAGGATGATGGGGATGGTGAGGAGGGGGTGAGGATGATGAGGGTAATGAGGAGAGGGTGAGGATGACGAGGAGGGGTTGAGGATGAGGAGGGTGATAAGGAGGGGGTGAGGATGATGAGGAGGGGGTGAGGATGAGGAGGGTAATGAGGAGAGAGTGAGGGTGACGAGGAGGGGGTGAGGATGATGAAGAGGGAGTGAGGATGATGGGGATGGTGAGGAGGGGGTGAGGATGATGAAGATGGTGAGGAAGGGGTGAGGATGACGAGGAGGGGTTGAGGATGAGGAGGATGATGAGGAGGGGGTGAGGATGATGAGGAGGAGGCCGAAGAGGCCGGGGCAGGGCAGACAGGAGCGGGAGGGAGGGAGGGAGGGAGGAAGAGCAGGGCAGGGTGGAGGAAGGCGGCCGTGCTAACCGTGTCTCCCTGCTGCCGCCTCCGGGCCCTCTGGCCCTCACGTACCATTTGTATGATGGCGTCGGCCTCGGCCTCCAGCTGCCGGACGGCGGCCTGGATGCTGCCGGCCGCCCCCAGCCCCGCGGCGCCTGCGGACACACAGGGACAGCGCTCAGCGGGCAGCACGGACAGCGGTCAGCGGTCAGTCAGTGCGCACAGCGGTCAGTCAGCACGGACAGCGGTCAGCGGTCAGTCAGTGCGCACAGCGGGCAGCACGGACAGCGGTCAGTGGGCAGCACGGACAGCGCTCAGCGGGCAGCACGGACAGTGGTCAGCGGTCAGTCAGCACGGACAGCAGTAAGTCAGTGCGCACAGCGGTCAGCACGGACAGCGGTCAGCGGACAGTCAGTGTGCACAGCGGTCAGTCAGTGCGCACAGCGGGCAGCACGGACAGCGGTCAGTGGTCAGCACGGACAGCGGTCAGTCAGCACGGACAGTGGTAAGTCAGTACAGACAGCGGTCAGCACGGACAGTGGTCAGTCAGCACGGACAGCGGTCAGCATGGACAGCGGTCAGTGGTCAGCACGGACAGCGGTCAGTCAACATGGCCAGTGGTCAGTCAGCACAGACAGCGGTCAGTCAGCATGGCCAGTGGTCAGTCGGCACAGACAGCGGTCAGTCAGCATGGCCAGTGGTCAGTCGGCACAGACAGCGGTCAGTCAGCACGGACAGTGGTCAGCGGACAGTCAGTGTGCACAGTGATCAGCATGGATAGCTGTCAGTGGTCAGCACGGACAGTGGTCAGCGGACAGTCAGCAAGGACAGCGGACAGTCAGTGCGCACAGCGGTCAGCATGGATAGCTGTCAGTGGTCAGCACGGACAGTGGTAAGTCAGTACGGACAGCAGTCAGCACGGACAGCGGTCAGCATGGCCAGCGGTCAGTCAGCATGGCCAATGGTCAGCCAGCATGGCCAGCGGTCAGTCAGCATGGCCAATGGTCAGTCAGCATGGCCAGCGGTCAGTCAGCACGGACACCAGCCAGTCAGCATGGACAGTGGTCACCCAGCACGGACAATAGACAGCGGTCGGCAGTCAGTCAGCACAGACAGCGGTCAGTCAGCATGGCCAGCAGTCAGCACAGACAATAGACAGCAGTCAGCATGGACAGCGGTCAGTGCAGATAGTGGTCAGTCAGCATGGACAGCAGTCACTGGGCAGCACCGACAGCAGTCAGTGGTCAGTCAGCATGGACAGCAGTCAGCGGTCAGCAGTCAGCGGTCAGCAGTCAGCGGTCAGCAGTCAGTGGTCAGCGGTCAGCGGTGAGCAGTCAGCAGTCAGCGGTCAGTGGTCAGCGGTCAGTGGTCAGCAGTCAGCAGTCAGTGGTCAGCGGTCACGGCGGCGGCCGGAGCGGCCCTTACCCAGCCGGCCGGGCTGCTTGGCCTTGCGGTGCGCCCGGCGCGTGTCGTCGCGCAGCTGGATGATGACCTGCAGCACGCGCAGGAAGAAGCGCTGCGTGGACGTCTTGGAGGTCAGCACGGACATGGAGGGCAGCTGCAGCTCCCGCCCGCCCAGGGCGCGCTTCTGCGACGCCACGATGACCACGCTCTCGGCCGTGTCGAACCTGGGGGACAGGACAGGGGTCAGGGGAATGGCAGGGACAGGGGTCAGGGGGAATGGCAGGGACAGGGGTCAGGAGGAATGGCAGGGACAGCGGTCAGCAGCGGGGGAGCGGGCAGTGGTCATCAGTGGGGGCAATAGGGAGTGGTCATTGGTGGAGACCAGAATGGGCAGTGGTCATCAGTGGGGCAACAGGGAGTGGTCATCAGTGGGGACAATGGGGAGTGGTCATCAGTGGGACCAGGGGAGTGGGCAGTGGTCATGAGTGGGGACAAGGGGGAGTGGTCATCAGCAGGAACGGGCAGTGGTCATCAGTGGGGCAACAGGGAGTGGTCACCAGTGGGGACAATGGGAAGTGGTCATCAGGAGGACCAGGGGGGAGTGGGCAGTGGTCATCAAAAGGGACAACAGGGAGTGGTCATCAGTGGGGACAATGGGGAGTGGTCATCAGCAGGAACGGGCAGTGGTCATCAGTGGGGCAATAGGGAGTGGTCATTGGTGGAGACCAGAATGGGCAGTGGTCATCAGCAGGGACAAGGGGGAGTGGGCAGTGGTCATCAAAGGGACAACAGGGAGTGCTCATCAGTGGGGACAATGGGGAGTGGTCATCAAAAGGGGACAACAGGGAGTGGTCATCGGTGGGGGACAATGGGGAGTGGTCATCAAAAGGGACAACAGGGAGTGGTCATCGGTGGGGACAATGGGAAGTGGTCACCAGTGGGACCAGGGGGAATGGGCAATAGTCATGAGTGGGGACCGGTCAATGGTGGAGACAAGGGGGAATGGTCATCAGCAGAACAAGGGGGAATGGGCAGTGGTCATCAGTGGGGCAACAGGGAGTGGTCATCAGTGGGGACAATGGGGAGTGGTCATCAGTGGGACCAGGGGAGTGGGCAGTGGTCATCAGTGGGGACAATGGGGAGTGGTCATCAGTAGGACCAGGGGGAGTGGGCAGTGGTCATCAGCAGGGACAGCAGGGAGTGGTCACCAGCAGGACCAGGATGAACTGCAGGACAGTGGTCTGCAGTGGGGACAACGGGGAATGGTGGCACAGCGGTCATCGACAGTGACCCCAGACAGGGACAGGGGGTGCCACCATGCCCAGGACAGGGCCAGGAGGGGTCAGCGGTGCCCAGGACAGGGACAGGAGGGGTCAGTGGTGCCCAGGACAGGGACAGGAAGGGTCAGTGGTGCCCAGGACAGGGCCAGAAGGGTCAGTGGTGCCCAGGACAGGGACAGGAGGGGTCAGTGGTGCCCAGGACAGGGACAGGAGGGGTCAGTGGTGCCCAGGGACAGGGACAGGAGGGGTCAGTGGTGCCCAGGACAGGGACAGGAAGGGTCAGCGATACCCAGGACAGGGACAGGAGGGGGTCAGTGGTGCCCAGGACAGGGACAGGAGGGGTCAGTGGTGCCCAGGACAGGGACAGGAGGGGGTCAGCGGTGCCCAGGACAGGGACAGGAAGGGTCAGCGGTGCCCAGGACAGGGACAGGAAGGGTCAGTGGTGCCCAGGACAGGGGACAGGAGGGGTCAGCGATACCCAGGACAGGGACAGGAGGGGTCAGCGGTGCCCAGGACAGGGACAGAGGGGTCAGCGGTGCCCAGGACAGGGACAGGAAGGGTCAGTGGTGCCCAGGACAGGGACAGGAAGGGTCAGTGGTGCCCAGGACAGGGACAGGAAGGGTCAGTGGTGCCCAGGACAGGGACAGGAAGGGTCAGCGGTGCCCAGGACAGGGCCAGCAGCCACGCCAGGCCCCGGGCTCAGCGGGCACTCACCGGCTCTGCATTTTGCCCTTGAGCTTGCGCTGGGGGGCTGCTCCTCGGGGAGCCCCTCGGGGGACGGCGCCTCGAGCTGCGCCCCGCCGCTGCTGCTCCAGGTTGTACTCACGGAGCTCGGCCAGCAGCGTCCCTGGGGGGCACGGGACACGGGCTGGGACCCTGCTGACCACTCCACTGACCACCGGGTACCCCCAGCCTGCCACCTGGGACCCCCCACACTGGCCTGGTGGCCCAGATCCTCTCCAAAACCCCCTCTCACACAGGAGCCCCCCCCTTATCAGTCTGGTGGCACAGGACCCCTCTCCACACCCCCAATTTACCATTGTGGTGGGTCAGGGCCCACCCCCCAGGACCCCCTCTCGCTGATGTGGTGACATGGAGACCCCGCAGGACCCCTCCCCTCACCAATTTGGTGACAGAGGGCCCCCCACCCCAGGACCCTTCCCTCAGCGTTTTGGTGATGCAGAACCCCCCCCAGGACCCTCCCTCACCGATCTGGTGACACAGAGCCCCCCCCTCACCGATTTGGTGACACAGGGTCCCCCCGAGGACCCCGCCCGCTCACCAATTTAGTGACACAAGGACCCCCTCTCACCGATCTGGTGACACAGGGCCCCCCCTCACCAATCTGGTGACACAGGGGCCCCCTCCCTCACCAATCTGGTGACACAGGGCCCCCCTCCCTCACCGATCTGGTGACACAGGGCCCCCCCAGGACCCCCCCATACCAATTTAGTGACACAGAGCCCACCCCTCACCGATCTGGTGACACAGGGACCCCTCCCTCACCCATCTGGTGACACAGGGCCCCCTCCCTCACCGATCTGGCGGCACAGGGCCCCCCCCAGCTGCCGGGCCCCCGCTGAGCAGCAGCCGCAGCACCGTGTCCCTCGTCCCCGCGTCCCCCCGCGACAGCTGCAGCAGGACATTGGCCGCGTCCTCCAGCCCCTCCTCCGAGCACGAGTGCGACGTCAGCACCTGGGGGGGACACACGGGAGGGTTGGGGACACCTGGGGACGGCAGGGGACAGCAGGACACCCCCCGTGCCCAGCCCAGCACCCCCCGGTACCTCCACGGAGAGCTGGAGCTGGCTCTCGGTCAGGCCCGTGGCCGCCAGCCGGGGGTCGGAGCCACCCTCGGGGGACCTTGGCAGGGGACTTGGAGCTCTTGGCAGGGGCTGGGGACAGCGGGGACATGGTGCTGGGGTGGTGGCAGTGTGTGGGAGATGCCACCGAGGCCATCACCACCCACCTCACCCTGTGTCTGTTGTGAGCCCCTGCGTCCCTGTCACCATGTCCCATCCCTGGCACTGCATCCCATCCATGTCCTGTGTCCCATCCCTGTCCTCACGTCCCACTCCTGTTCCCACGTCCCCATCCCCATGTCCCCATCCAATCCCAGTCCCCAAGTCCCCCCTCTGCATCCCAGTGCTCTCATCTGTCCCCATGTCCCCATCCCCATGTTCCCACCCTTGTCCCTGCTGCCACATCCCACCCCAGTCCCCCTGTTCCTATGTCCCATATGTGCCCGATCCATGTCCCCCTGTCCCCATATCCCATCCCTGTCTCTGTGTTCACACCACATATCCCCCTGTCCCCTGTCCCCTATTCTGGTCCCTATCCCTGTCCCCTTATCCCCATCCCTGTTCCCTGTCCCCATCCCCATCTCCTGTCCCCATCCCTGCCCCCCCATCCCATCCCCATCACTGTCCCTCTGTCCCCATCCCTGTCCCCATCCCCATGGTCCCATCTCCCCACCCCTGTCCCCATCTCCCTGTCCCCATCCTCACCCCCCTGTGCCCATTCACTTGTCCCCATCCCCTGTCCCATCCTCCAACCACCTGTCCCCATCCCTGTCCCCCTGTCCCATCCCCATCTCCCACCTGTCCCCATCCCTGTCCCCCTGTCCCCATCCCCCCTGTCCCTCCTGTCCCCATCCCATCTCCCCTGTCCCCATCACTGTCCCCTCTGTCCCCATCCCTGTCCCCATCCCCTGTCCCATCCTCCAACCACCTGTCCCCATCCCTGTCCCCCTGTCCCCATCCCTGTCCCCCTGTCCCCCATCCCCCCTGTCCCCATCCCCCTGTCCCCCTGTCCCCATCCCCCCTGTCCCCATCCCCCTGTCCCCCCTGTCCCCATCCCTGTCCCCATCCCCCTGTCCCCATCCTCATCCCCATGTCCCCACCCCTGACCCCATCCCCATTCCCCTGTCCCCATCCCTGTCCCCCCATCCCCATCTCCCCGTCCCCACACTCACCCGCAGTTCCTCCAGCCGCGGCCCGCTCCTCCTCCTCCTCCTCCGTTTCCCCCCTGTCCCGGGGGGCTCCCGGGCGCTGTCCCCAGCCCCTGTCCCCGTCGCCGTCCTGTCCCCCCCCCTGCAGCGGGCGGGGCGGGCGCGGGGGGGGCGGGGGCTCCGTTCTGGGGCGCTGCCGCCCCCCCCTCGCCGGCCTTGCCCCCTCGGGGAGGGCGATGGAGATGAGGGACAGGAGGCGCAGCAGCTTCTCGGTGAGGAGGGGGCTGCGCCGGATGACGCCGTGCGACAGCATGTTCATCAGCTGCCCCAGGGGCGACGCCTCCAGGCCCCCCCCCCCGGCCCGCCTCGGGCTCGGGACCCCCGCCGCCGCCCCCCGCCCGCGCCGACCCCTTCCCCTTCCGGCTCACGTTCATGTTGTCCAGCTTGACCAGCAGGTCCCAAAAATCGGTGGACAGCGAGCCGGATTGGGACTGGGGGGGCAGGATTGGGAGGGGGCGCCGGCGGCGGCGGTGGGGGGAGGCGGTGGGGGTGCCGGTGGGGTTTGGGGGGGTGGCGGGGGAGGGCAAGGGCTGCCCCCGGATTTGGGGGGGCCGCGGTCGCGCTCCGGGTCGGTGGCAGGGTCTCGGCCTCGTTGTTGGGTGAAGTGGCTGGGGAAGACCTGGAGGGGAACAGGGGGTTTTAAGGGGGGGGCTGATGACCCCAAAACCATCCCAAAACTACCCCAAAACCATCCAAAACTACCCAAAGCTACCCCAAAACTACACAAAACTGCCCCAAAACCATCCCAAAACTACCCCAAAACTGCCCCAAAACCATCCCAAAACTACCCCAAAGCTACAAAAAACTGCCCCAAAACCATCCCTAAACTAGTCCAAAACCATCCCAAAACTGCCCCAAAACCATCCCAAAACTGCCCCAAAACCATCCTTAAACTACTCCAAAACCATCCCAAAACTACCCCAAAACCATCCCTAAACTACCCCAAAACCACCCCAAAACTACACAAAACTGCCCCAAAACCATCCCTAACTACTCCCAAAACCATCCAAAACTGCCCCAAAGCTACCCCAAAACTACACAAAACTGCCCCAAAACCATCCCAAAACTGCCCCAAAACTGCCCCAAAACCATCCCTAAACTACCCCAAAGCCACCCCAAAACCACCCCAGAGTCCCCTGTGCCCCCATCCCAGGAGGTTTCAGTCACCCCCACAGGTTTTGGGGATCCTCCCCCCCCAGGTGATGCTCCCTGTGCCCCTGGAGGGACCCCAAATATGGGGAATGGACCCCAAATATGGGGAAGGGACCCCAAATATGGGGAAGGGACCCCAGTTGTGCCTCCCCCTGCCCCCAAAACACCCCCAGGTGTGGGGGGGCCCTCAGCTCCACTATGGAATGTTCCAGTGCCCCCCACACTTTCTCCAGTGACCCCCAGAGGTGCCCAGCTACCCCTTAATGTGCCCTGGTGCCCCCCAAAATGTCCCGAGGAAACACCAAGACCCCTCAAGGAACCTCCCAGAAACTCAATAATGTTCTCCAATTTCCCCAAAGAGCCCCAAACCACTCCTTAATGTGCCAAAACCCTTCCAGAAACCTCTCAAAAACCCCAAAACTATTCCCCAATTTCCCCAAAGAGCCCCAAACCACTCCTTAATGTGCCAAAATCCTTCCAGGAACTTTCCAGAAACCCAATTATGTTCCCCAATTTCCCCAAATAGCCCCAAAGCACCTCTTAATATGCCAAAATACCTTCAAGGAACCTTCCAGAAACCCAATAATATTTCTCAATTTCCCCCCAAAGCACCCTTAATGTGCCAAAATACCTTCAGGGACCGTCCCAAAAACCCAATAATCTTCCCCAATTTTCCCGGAACAGCCCCAAACCACCCCTTAACGTGCAAAAAAAACCCCTCAAGAAACCTCCCAAAAACCCAATAGCATTTCCCAATTTCCCCGAAGCACCCCTTTAACGTGCCAAAACCCCTTCCAGAATCCTCCCAAAAACCCAATTATGTTCTCCAATTTCCCCCGATCAGCTCCAAACCACCTCTTAAAGTGCCAAAATACCATCAAGGAACCTTCCAGAAACCAGTAACAGGCTCTAGTGTTCCCCAAAGAGCCCCAAAACCCCCCTTAACGTGCCAAAACCCTTCCAAGAAACCCCCCAAAAACCCACTAATGTTCCCCAAGAGCCCAAACCCGCTCCATGGCCCCACCTTGGCCAGCTGGATGAGGGTGTCCAGCACGTGCCGGCACACCACGGGCGCGGCTGCGGGTGGATGTGCACGGCGGAGCCGGCGGCCGCCGCGTGTTTCTCCGTGTGCTTGCGCCCGGGCACGCGCTGGATCTGGAAGATGTTGGTCCTGCAGCCCCAAGGCGGCGTCCATGGACACCGAGAGCCACGAGAGCTGCCCGGAGCTGCGCGACTCCATGCGGTGCAGCAGGTCCAGCCCGCGCGGCTCCGCGGCCGAGCCGGGCCCGGCGCGGCCTCCGCCGCCTCCGCGGCCCCGCGGCCGCTCCTCCGTGCCCGGGCCGGGGGTGCCGCGAGGGGTCTCGAGGCACAGCTCGCTCTCGCTGCTGCGCTGCAGGATGGACAGGAGGCTGCGCACCACCCAGCCCCGCGTGGGAGCGTGGTAGCAGAGGTTGCGCAGGACGCGGTGCAGGCGGCTCGTGTTCAGCTTGGGCTCGTCCACAAACAGCAGCACCAGCAGGCAGGACAGAGCCTCGTGGTCCAGCAGGAGACGCCCACACGGAGGCGGAGGAGGCTGTCCACGCTGCTGCCCGCCGGCCTGGGGGTGGGGGATAGGCAGGAGTGACCCAGAGTGACCCAAAACAGACCCCAAACTGACCCAAACCAGACCCCATACTGGCCAAAATCAGACCCCAAACCAGCCCAAAAGAGACCCCAAACTGACCCAAAACTGCCCTGTCCACACTGCTGCCTGCCGGCCTGGGGGACAGCCGAGACTGACCCCAAACTGACTAAAACTGACCCCAAATTGACCTAAACTGACCCCAAATTGACCTAAACTGACCCAAAACAAGACCCCAAACTGCTCTGTCCACGCTGCTGGCCTGGGACACGGTTATACCCCAAAAACTGACCCCAAACCAACCCCAAACAGAGCCAGACACCCCTTACCCTCTCAGGCTGTCACCCCCGCCCCACAACCATGTCCCCCACAGCTGTGCCCCCCACCCAACAACCTTATCCACCCCACAGCTGTGCCCCCCACCCCACTGACCTGCTGTGACCTCAACCCCACAGCTGTGCCCCCAGAGCTGCTCCCCCACCCCACAGCTGGAACCCCACAGCTGTGACCCCACCCCAGAGCTGTGACCCACCCCCAGAGCCACGTCCCCACAGCTGTGCCCCCATCCCACACTGACCTGCTGTGCCCCCGCCCCACAGCTGTGCCCCCACAGCTGTGCCCCCGCCCCAGCAGCTGTGCCCCCGCCCCACAGCTGTGCCCCCACAGCTGTGCCCCCGCCCCACAGCTGTGCCCCCGCCCCACAGCTGTGCCCCCACCCCACACTGACCTGCTGTGGGTGCCGGTGCCCCCCCACGTGGAAGGTGCCCCCTCTCTGCACCGCCAGCCGCGTGTACTGAACGCCCCGGTTGCCGCTGAGCCGGCTGGTGAACGCTGCGGGGACAGGGACAGCAGTGTCACACAGAGGGGACATGGCATGGACTGGGGACACCGGGGATGTGTCACACAGAGGGGACATGGCATGGACTGGGGACACCGGGATGTGTCCACACAGAGGGACATGGCATGGACTGGGGACACCGGGGATGTGTCACACAGTGGGGACACGGCATGGACTGGGGACACCGGGGATGGGTCACACAGTGGGGACACGGCATGGAATGGGGGACACCGGGGATGTGTCACACAGAGGGGACACAGCATGGAATGGGGACACCGGGGATGGGTCACACAGTGGGGACACGGCATGGAATGGGGACACTGGGGATGTGTCACACAGCAGGGACACGGCATGGACTGGGAACACGGGGGACACCGGGGATGTGTCACACACTGGGGACACCGAGATGTGTCACACAGAGGGGACACAGCATGGAATGGGGACACCGGGGATGGGTCACACAGAGGGGGACACGGCATGGAATGGGGACACTGGGATGGGTCACACACTGGGGACACCAGGGATGTGTCACACAGAGGGGACACAGCATGGACTGGGGACACCAGGGATGTGTCACACACTGGGGACATGGCATGGACTGGGGACACCGGGGATGTGTCACACAGTGGGGACACCGGGGATGTGTCACACAGTGGGGACACCGGGGATGTGTCACACAGTGGGGACACCGGGGATGTGTCACACAGAGGGGACACAGCATGGAATGGGGACACCCGGGGATGTGTCACACAGCAGGGACACGGCATGGACTGGGGACACTGGGAAAGTGTCACACACCAGGGACACCAGGGACATGTCACACACCAGGGGACACAGCATGGACTGGGGACACTGGGGATGTGTCACACAGAGGGGACACAGCATGGACTGGGGACACTGGGAAAGTGTCACACACCAGGGACACCGGGGACATTCACACAGCAGGGACACCGGTGATGTGTCACACACTGGGGACACCAGGGACATGCCACACTGCAGGGAGTGTCACACACTGGGGACACCAGGGATTTGTCACCCAGGGGGGCCATGTCCCATACTGAGGGAATCAGGGTGGGGACACAGGGAATGGGGAGCAGAGGGAATTGGGGGGAGGCTGAAGGAACTGGGGGGAACACAGAGGGAACTGGGGACGGCAGAGAGAATTTGGGACACAGAGAGAATTGGGGAACACAGGGATTCGGGGGGACACAGAGGGATTTGGGGGGACACAGAGGGAATTGTGAGGGACACAGAGGGATTTGGGGGGACAGAGAGAATTGGGAGGCAGAGGGAATTGTGGGGACACAGAGGAATTTGGGGAGCAGAGGGAATTGTGGGAACACAGGGATTCGGGGGGACACAGAGGGATTCGGGGGGACACAGAGGGATTCGGGGGGACAGAGGGAATTGGGGGGCAGAGGGAATTGTGGGGGACACAGAGGAATTTGGGGAGCAGAGGGAATTGTGGGGACAGAGGGATTCGGGGGAACACAGAGAGAATTGTGAGGGACACAGAGGGGATTGAGGCAACACAGAGGGAATTGGGGGGACACAGAGAGCACTGGGAACACAGAGGGAATTGTGGGGACACAGAGGGATTCAGGGGGCAGAGGGAATTGTGGGGGATAGAGGGATTTGGGGGACATAAAGGGAATTGAGGGACAGAGAGATTCAGGGGGACACAGAGATTTGGGGGACACAGAGGGAATTGTGAGGGACACAGAGGGATTTGGGGGGACAGAGGGAATTGTGAGGGACACAGAGAGAACTGTGGGGGATGCAGTGGGATTTGAGGTGACACAGAGGGATTTGGGGGTACACAGAGAGAACTGTGGGGGATGCAGTGGGATTTGAGGTGACATAGAGGGATTTGGGGGTACACAAAGAGAACTGTGGGGGATGCAGTGGGATTTGAGGTGACACAGAGGGATTTGGGGGTACACAGAGAGATTCAAGGGGACACAGAGGGATTTGAGGGGACACAGAGAGAACTGTGGGGGGATGCAGCGGGATTTGAGGTGACACAGAGGGATTTGGGGGTACACAGAGAGATTCAAGGGGACACAGAGGGATTTGAGGGGACACAGAGAGAACTGTGGGGGATGCAGTGGGATTGAGGTGACACAGAGGGATTTGGGGGTACACAGAGACACTCAGGGGGACACAGAGGGATTCGGGGTCAGCAGGCCAGGTCTGCCCCGCTCACCCGGGGCTGCGCAGGATGGCCGAGAGCGCCGAGGTGCTGGAGTGGCCGAAGAGGCGCTCGTGCATGAGCTGCCGCTGCCGCGCCTCCTGCTCGCGCCGCAGCGCCTGCGCCTCGGCCGCGATGGTCCGGCGGCATCACGGCCAGCACCGAGTCCTCCATGTCCTCCAGCACCGAGCGCCGCAGCTCCGACGGCAGCGTCTGGATGAACGTCACCGGGTCCATGGGCGCGTCCGAGCCCGTGGCCTGAGCCAGCTCCCGCCGCTGCTGCTCCGCCCCGCTGCTGCGCCAGCACCTGTGGGGACAGCGGGCGCTGGGACACGGCCGGAGAGAGCAGGGCCGTGTGGGGGTGTGGCACAAAGAGGCCACGCCCCAAAGAAGCCACACCCCTATAGGAACACGTCCCAAAAGAGGCCACACCCCAAGAGGCCACGCCCCAAAGAGGCCACACCCTGAGAGGCCACGCCCCAAAGAGACCACACCCTGAGAGACCATGCCCCAAAGAGGCCACGCCCCTATGGGGACATGTCCAAAAGAGGCCACACCCCAAGAGGCCACACCCCAAAGAGACCACACCCTGAGAGACCATGCGCTAAAAGAGGCCACACCCCTATGGGGACGTGTCCCAAAGAGGCCACACCCCAAGAGGCCACACCGCTATGGGAATATATCCCAAAGAGGCCACATTCTTATGGGGACACGTCCAAAAGAGGCCACACCTCAAAGAGGCCACACCCTGAAAGACCACACCCTGAGAGACCACACCCCAGAGGCCACACCCCTATGGGGACATGTCCTAAAAAGGCCACGCCCAGGAGATCATGCCCCAAAGAGAGGCCACACCCCAAAGAGGCCACACCCTGAGAGACCACACCCCAAAGAAGTGACACCCCTATGGGAACATGTCCCAAAGAGGCCACACCCTGAGAGACCACGCCCCAGAGGCCACACCCCTATGGGGACAATGTCCTAAAGAGGCCACACCCTGAGAGACCACGCCCATATGGGGACACATCCCAAACAGGGCCACACCCTGAGAGACCACAGCCCCATGAAGACATGTCCTAAAGAGGCCACACCCCTGAGACCACACCCATCCTTTAGTCCTACCCAAAGCCACACCCAACCCATAGCCCCACCCAAACACCACACCCAACCCATAGCCCCGCCCCAAGACCACACCCAACCCGTAGCCCCGCCCACTTTTCGGTCACACCCCACCTCCTCCTGGATGGCGGGGGCAGCGCCGCCAGGAACTCGGGGCTGACCTCGGTCAGGCCGGGATTGGCCACCACGGGCGGGGCGGGGCTGGCGGCGGGCGGGGCCCGCGCGGGTGGGCGGATCCCCAGCTGGTTCTGCAGCACCTCCCGCCTGATGTCATCGGGCAACGCCGCCAGGAACGGAGGGGTCCACGCCCTCGGGGAGGCTGATCCCTGTGACACAGCGGGGACACGTTGGGGACACTCGGGGAATGGACTGGGACCTTCCAGCGATGTCCCTAAAAAGCCTTTGGGGACAGCCTGAAATCCCTCAGGGGACACCCTGAAACCATCAGGGACACCCTGAAACCATCAGGGACACCCTGAAATCATCAGGGACACGTTGGGGGACACTCAGGGAATGGACTGGGACCTTCCAGCAATGTCCCTAAAAGCTTTCGGGGACAGCCTGAAACATCAGGGACACCTTGAAACCATCAGGGACACGTTGGGGACACCCTGGGAATGGATTGGGACCTTCCAGCGATGTCCCTGAAAGCCTTTGGGGTTTGGGGACAGCCTGAAATCCCTCAGGGACACCCTGAAACCATCAGGGACACGTTGGGGACACCCCAGGGAATGGATTGGGACCTTCCAGAAATGTCCCTAAAAGCCTTTGTGGACAGCCTGAAACCATCAGGGACACGTTGGGGACACCCTGGG
Source organism: Melospiza melodia melodia (assembly GCF_035770615.1). Taxonomy (NCBI): domain Eukaryota; kingdom Metazoa; phylum Chordata; class Aves; order Passeriformes; family Passerellidae; genus Melospiza; species Melospiza melodia. The sequence continues at coordinate 104,315 of NW_026948513.1, forward strand.
AATGGATTGGGACCTTCCAGCGATGTCCCTGAAAGCCTTTGGGGACAGCGTGAAACCATCAGAGACATGTTGGGGACACCCCAGGGAATGGACTGGGACCTTCCAGCAGTGTCCCTAAAAGCCTTTGGGGACAGCCTGAAACCATCAGGGACACCCTGAAACCATCAGGGACACGTTGGGGACACTCAGGGAATGGATTGGGATCCTCCAGGGATGCCCTGAAACTCCCTGGAACTCCCAGGGATGTCCCTAAAAGTGTTTGGGGACACTCTGAAATCTCTCAGGGACACCTCAAAACCATCAGGGACACCCTGGAACCTCCAGGGACATCCCTAAAAACCCCCAAGAAGATCCCTAAAAACCTCTCAGGGACATCCTAAAATCCCTCAGGGACACCCCAAAACCATCAGGAACACCCTGGAACCCCCAAGGACATCCCTAAAAACCTCTCAGGGACATCCTAAAATCCCTCAGGGACACCCCAAAACCATCAGGAACTCCCTGGAACCCCAAGGACATCCCTAAAAACCTTCGTAGACACCCCAAAACTCATGGGGAGGCCTTCAAAACCTTCGTGGGCAACGTGAAACCTCCAGGGACACCCCAAAAACCTCCCAGGGAGCCTCAGAAACAGCACAGGGAGCCTCCAAAATCCCCGGGGGGACAGGGGGCTCTGGGGTGACAGGGAGGACACGAGGCAGGGGGGGCGGGATGCGGTGACACTGAGCGGCCACAGGGGACACAGGACTGGCCAGAGGGGACACAGGGGTGTCACTGACCGGTGACAGGGGACACAGGGGTGTCACTGAGAGGGGGACACAGGGGCGTCACTGACAGGTCAGAGGAGACACAGAGGTGTCAGTGACCAGTGACAGGGGACATAGAGATGTCACTGACTGGCCAGAGGGGACACAAGGGTGTCACTGAGAGGGGACACAGGGCTGTCACTGACCAATGACAGGGGACACAGGGGTGTCACTGAGAGGGGGACACAGAGGTGACACTAAGAGGGGACACAAGGGTGTCACTGAGAGGGGACACAGAGGTGACACTGACCAATGACAGGAGACACAGGGGTGTCACTGAGAGGGGACACAGAGGTGACACTAAGAGGGGACACAAGGGTGTCACTGAGAGGGGACACAGAGGTGTCACTGACCAGTCAGAGGGACACAGGGGTGTCACTGAGAGGGGACACAAGGGTGTCACTGAGAGGGGACACAGCGGTGACACTGACAGGGGACACAGAGGTGTCACTGACCAATGACAGGGGACACGGGGCTGTCACTGACAGGGGACACAGGGCTGTCACTGACAGGGGACACGGGGCTGTCACTGACCAATGACAGGGGACACACGGGGCTGTCACTGACAGGGACACAGGGCTGTCACTGACAGGGGACACGGGGCTGTCACTGACCAATGACAGGGGACACAGAGGTGTCACTGAGAGGGGACACGGGGCTGTCACTGACCAATGACAGGGGACACAGGGCTGTCACTGAGAGGGGACACAGAGGTGACACTGAGAGGGGACACAGGTGACAATGAGAGGGGACACAAGGGTGTCACTGACCAGTCAGAGAGGACACAGGGGTGTCACGAACAGGGGGACACGGGGCTGTCACTGACAGGGGACACAGAGATGTCACTGAGAGAGGGCACACACTGTCACTGACCAATGACAGGGGACACAGGGGTGTCACTGACAGGGGACACAGGGCTGTCACTGACAGGGGACACGGGGCTGTCACTGACAGGGGGACACACACTGTCACTGACAGGGGACACGGGGCTGTCACTGACAGGGGACACGGGGCTGTCACTGACAGGGGACACAGGGCTGTCACTGACAGGGGACACGGGGCTGTCACTGACAGGGGACACAGGGCTGTCA
>NW_026948513.1:106411-189221 GCF_035770615.1 Melospiza melodia melodia
TTTCCACAAGTGGTAACTCACTGCAGCAGGACTGGGAGGAGTTTGGGGGTGTTCCCTGGGGAATTTGGGTGACCCCAAGGGGGTTTGAGGGTGTTCCCTGGGGAATTTGGTGAACCAAGGGGGTTTGGGTGGTGTTCTCCAGGGGTTTTGGTGATCCCAAGGGGTCTCTGGACATTGCCAGCAGTGGTCACTCCCTGCTAGAGGATTGGGGGTGGTTTGGGGGTGCCCCCTGGGAGGATTTGGGTGTTTCCCAGGGGGGTCTGGATGATCCCAAGGGGTCTCTTCTGGACATTGCCAGCAGTGGTCACTCCCTGCAGCAGGACTGGGAGGAGTTTGGGGGTGTTCCCAGGGGGAATTTTGGGTGACCCCAAGGCGGTTTCTGGCCATCACTCACTGCAGCAGGATTGGGAGGAGTTTGGGGGTGCTCCCAGGGGAATTTGGGTGACCCCAAGGACGTTTCTGGCCATCACTCACTGCTGCAGGATCAGGGTGGGTTTGGGGGTGCTCCCAGGGGGAAATTTGGGTGACCCCAAGGGGTCTCTGGCCACTGTCCCCAGTGCTCACTCACCACTGCAGGATCATGGCAGGTTTGGGGGTGTTCCCAGGGGAATTTGGGTGACCCCAAGGCGGTTTCTGGCCATCACTCACCGCTGCAGGATCAGGGTGGGTTTGGGGGTGTTCCCAGGGGGAAATTTTGGGTGACCCCAAGGAAATTTCCGGCCATCACTCACCGCTGCAGGATGAGGGGCGGGTTGGGCTGCCGTGCCCCCGGGTAGTGCACGTGGATGGTGTGCCCGGCGTTGGCCGTCAGCTGCCGCAGCGTGCGCTTGGCTCCGGCCCAGCCCCTGCGCCAGGCGGGCGCCCCCCGGGCCGGCGCCCAGCCCCAGCCCCCCGTGCTCCGCGTGCCGCACCAGCAGAGGGTGGCTGGCCGGGATGTTCCCGGGGGACGGAGGGATGTCGGCTGGAAAAGGGGGGAAATGGAGGTTAGGCACCCCAAAAACCACAGGGAGGATGGAAATGGGGGTTTAAACACCCCAAAAAACAGGGGGAAATGGGGGTTAGGCACCCCAAAAAAATCATGGGGAGAGCAGAAACAGGGGGTCAGATAACCCAAAAAATCATGGGAATTGGGAAACACCACAAAAACCATGGGGAGGGGGGAAATGGGGAGTCAGACACCCCAAAAATCATGGGGGGGGAATTGAGGAAAACACCCTAAAAACCACAGGGAGGATGGAAATGGGGGTTAAACACTCCAAAAAAACAGGGGGAAATGGGGGTTAGGCACCCCAAAAAATACAAGGGAATTGGGGGAAAGCGCCCCAAAAACCACAGGGAGGGAAAAAAGGGGTCAGACACCACAAAAAACATGGGGGGAATTGGGGAAAACACCACAAAAACCACAGGGAGGATGGAAATGGGGGTTAAACACTCCAGAAAACCAGGGGTAAATGGGGGTTAGGCACCCCAAAAAAACCATGGGGAGAGCAGAAACAGGGGTCAGATACCCCAAAAACCATGGGGGGGAATTGGGGAAAACACCCCAAAAACCACAGGGAGGGGAAAAAGGGGTCAGACACCACAAAAACCATGGGGGGGGAATTGGGGAAAACACCACAAAAACCATGGGGAGGGGGGAATTGGGGAAAACATCCCAAAAATCACAGGGAGGAAAATGGGGGTTAAACACCCCAAAAAACCATGGGGAGAGCAGAAACAGGGGGTCAGATACCCCAAAAAACAAGGGAATTGGGGAAAACACCACAAAAACCACGGGGAGGATGGAAATGGGGTTAAACACCCCAAAAAACAGGGGGAAATGGGGGTTAAACAACCAAAAAAAACCAGGGAATTGGGGAACACATCCCAAAAACCACAGGGAGGTGGGAAATGAGGGTTAAACACCCCAAAAAAACCACGGGGAGAGCAGAAACAGGGGGTCAGATACTCCAAAAATCATGGGGGGGAATATGGGGAAAACGCCCCAAAAAACCACAGGGAGGATGGAAATGGGGAGTCAGACACCCCAAAAACCACAGGGAGGGAAAAAAGGGGTCAGACACCACAAAAAACATGGGGGGGAATTGGGGGAAAACACCACAAAAACCACAGGGAGGATGGAAATGGGGGTTAAACACCCAAAAAAAACCATGGGGAGAGCAGAAACAGGGGGTCAGATACCCCAAAAACCATGGGGGGGGAATTGGGAAAACACCCCAAAAATCACAGGAGGAAAATGGGGGGTCAGACACCCCAAAAAAAACCAAGGGAATTGGGGAAAACGCCCCAAAAACCACAGGAAGGATGGAAATGGGGAGTCAGACACCCCAAAAACCACAGGGAGGGGAAAAAGGGGTCAGACACCACAAAAAACCATGGGGGGGAATTGGGGAAAACACCACAAAAAACATGAGGGGAATTAGGGAAAACATCCCAAAAATCACAGGGAGGAAAATGGGGGGGGTCAGACACCCCAAAAACCATGGGAATTGGGAAACACCACAAAAACCATGGGGAGGGGGAAATGGGGGGTCAGACGCCCCAAAAACCACAGGAAAGAATTGAGAAACGCCCAAAAAACCCCAGGGAGGGGGGAAAACACCCCAAAAACCACAGGGAGGAATTGGGAAACACTCCAAAAACCCCAGGGAGGGGGGGAAAACACCCCAAAAACCCCAGGGAGGAATTCGGGGTTGGGGCAAAACACCCCACAAACCACTGAGAGGGGAAGAACTGGGGGGTCAGGGGTGACCCAAATCCCACCCCACCCCAAAATCCACGGGGAAACAAAACTGGGGGGAGGGTGTGACCCCTCCTGACCCCCCCATTGTCCCCCACCCGATCCCACAGGGAGCCCAACACCCCCAGGGAGCCCCAGCCCTGCGACCACCCCAGAGCCCTGGGGACCTCCCAGTGCCTCCCAGTGTCCCCAAATCCCCTCCCAGTGTCCCCAAATCCCCTCCCAGTCATTCCCAGTCTATCCCAGTGCCCCCAGCCCCCTCCCTGTGCCTCCCAGTGTCCCCCAATCCCCTCCCCAGTGTCCCCAAATCCCCTCCCAGTCTATCCCAGTTCCCTCACAGTGTCCCCAGATCCCCTCCCATTCCTTCCCAGTCCCTCCCAGACCTTCCCAGTGTCCCCAAATCCCCTCCCAGTCATTCCCAGTCCCTCCCAGTGTCCCCAATCCCCTGCCAGTGTCCCCAAATCCCCTCCCAGTCATTCCCAGTCCCTCCCAGTGTCCCCAAATCCCCTCCCAGTGTCCCCAAATCCCCTCCCAGTGTCCCCAGATCCCCTCCCAGTGTCCCCAAATCCCCTCCCATTCCTTCCCAGTGTCCCCCAATCCTCTCCCAGTCATTCCGCAGTCTATCCCAGTGCACCCCAGCCCCCTCCCTGTGCCTCCCAGTGTCCCCCAATCCCCTCCCAGTCTATCCCAGTTCCCTCCCAGTGGCCCCAGATCCCCTCCCATTCCTTCCCAGTCCCTCCCAATCCTTCCCAGTGTCCCCCAAATCCCCTCCCAGTCTATCCCAGTTCCCTCCCAGTGCCCTCCAGTCCCTCCTTGTCCTTCCCAGTGTCCCCAGACCCCCTCCCAATCCTTCCCAGTCCCCTCCCAGTTCCCTCCCAGTGCCCTCCAGTCTCCTCCCACTCTCTCCCAGGGCCCCCAGGCCCCTTCCCAGTCTATCCCAGTTCCCTCCCAGTGCCCTCAAGTCCCTCCTCGTCCTTCCCAGTTCCCTCCCAGTGTCCCCCAATCCCTCCCAGTCCCTCCCCAGTCCGTCCCAGTCCGTACTGGGGCTGGAGAACATGTTGTCGAACTCGATGATGAGGTCGTCTTCGCGGTCGAAGCGCTCGAAGCGCACGAGGGGCGAGGCGTTCATGTCGGGGTAATCTTCATCCAGCTCCATCTCCGAGCCATCATCGTCATCCTCCTCCTCCTCACCTTCCTCACCCTCCTCATCGTCCTGGCAGGGCCCACACGGGGGTCAGAGGGCCCCAGATTGGGGGGTTTTGACCCAAAATAGCCCCCTGTGATCCAAAACTGGGGCATTTCACCCAAAATAGCCCCCTGTGATCCAAAACCGGGGCATTTCACCCAAAATTAGCCCCCCCCGATCCAAAACTGGGGCATTTCACCCCAAAATAGCCCCCTCTGATCCAAAATTGGGGCATTTCACCCCAAAATAGCTCCCCCGATGCAAAATTGGGGCATTTCACCCCAAAATAGCCCCCCCAATCCAAAACTGGGGCATTTCACCCCAAAAGAGAACTCCTGACCCAAAACTGGGGGTACCCTGATCCAAAGCAGCACCCCCTGACCCTGAATTGGGGGCAGCTTGACCCAAAACAGGGCACCCTGACCCCAAAATGGGGGTACCCCAACCCCAAATGGCAACTCCTGACCTTAAATTGGGGGCAGCTTGACCTAAAACAGGGAGCCCAAACCCAAAACAGGGAGCCCAAACCCAAATCAGGGACCCCAAACCCCAAAAGTCACACCCAGACCCCAAAACAGGGCATCCTGCCCCAAAACAGGGACCCCAAACCCAAAACAGGGCACTCCAACCCCAAAACAGGAACCCCGACCCCAAAACAGGGACCCCCAACCCAAATCAGGGACCCCAACCCCAAAACAGGGACCCCAACCCCAAAACAGGGACCCCAAACCCCAATCAGGGACCCCAAACCCAAAACAGGGACCCCAACCCAAATCAGGGACCCCAACCCAAATCAGGGACCCCCAACCCAAAACAGGGACCCCAACCCAAAACAGGGACCCCAAACCCAATCAGGGACCCCAACCCAAATCAGGGACCCCAAACCCAGACCAGGGCACTCCAACCCCAAAACAGGAACCCCAAACCCAAAACAGGCCCCTTAACCCCAAAACAGGGACCCAAACCCAAATCGGGGACCCCAAACCCAAATCGGGGACCCCAAACCCAAAACACAGACCCCAACCCCAAAACAGGGACCCCAAACCCAAAACAGGGACCCCAACCCCAAAACAGGGACCCCAAACCCAAATCAGGGACCCCAACCCAAAACAGGGACCCCAACATCAAAACAGAGACTCCAACCCCAATAGAAAGACCCCAACCCAAATCAGGGACCCCAAACCCAGACCCAGGGCACTCCAAACCAAAACATGGACCCCAAACCCAAATCAGGGACCCCGACCCCAAAACGGGGACCCCAACCCAAAACAGGAACCCCAACCGCAAATCAGGGACCCCAACCCCAAAAGTCACACCCAGACCCCAAAACAGGGCTCCTGCCCTAAAACAGGGACCCCAACCCAAATCAGGGACCCCAAACCCAAAACAGGGACCCCGACCCCAAATCAGGGACCCCAAACCCAAATCAGGGACCCCGACCCCCAAAGGTCACGCCCTGACCCCAAAACAGGGGCACAGCTACAGAGAGAACCCCGTTAATCAGGGGGAACCCCAACCTTTGAGGGTGACCCCGATGTTTTGGGGAGCACCCCTGAGTTTCGGGGGGGGGTTCTCAGTGCCTTGAGCCCACCTGATCATCCTCATCCTCCTCTTCCTCCTCCTCCTCCTCGTCCTGGCTGTCGTCCTCGTCCTCGTTGCTGCCGCTGCTGTCTTCCTCCTGCGTGTGCTCCTCCTCATCCTCGGGGTCCAGGATGTTCATGGAATCTGTGGGGAGGGGGCAGGGGGGGCTGTGGGACCCTGAGACCCCCCCCAGGGACACCCCCAAACCCCCAAACCCCAAACCCCCAAATCCCCAAATCCCAAATTTGCCCTCCCTGACCCCATAAAGGAGCCCAAAGCCCCCCGGTCACTCCAGCCCTGCGGCCTCCCCAGAGCCCTGGGCACCTCCCAGTCCCTCCCAGTTCTTCCCAGTGCATCCCAGTATCTTCCAGTGCCTCCCAGTGTCTTCCAGTTCTTCCCAGTCCCTTCCAGTTCTTCCAGTATCTTCCAGTTCTTCCCAGTGCCTCCCAGTATCTTCCAGTGCCTCCCAGTATCTTCCAGTGCCTCCCAATGTCTCCCAGTATCTTCCAGTGCCTCCCAGTGCCTCCCAGTCCTTCCCAATGCCTCCCAGTATCTTCCAGTGCCTCCCAGTCCCTTCCAGTTCTTCCCAGTATCTTCCAGTCCCCCCCCCGTCCCTCCCAGTATCTCCCAGTTTCTCCCACTTCTTCCCAGTTCCTCCCAGCTCCTCCCCAGTGCCTTCCAGTTCCTCCCAGTGCCTCCCAGTATCTTCCAGTTCCTCCCAGTCCCTCTCAGTATCTTCCAGTCCCTCCCAGTTCCTCCCAGTTTATCCCAGTTCCTCCCAGTATCTTCCAGTCCCTCTCAGTGCCTCCCAGTGCCTCCCAGTCTCTCTCAGTATCTTCCAGTTCATCCCAGTTTCCCCCAGTTCATCCCAGTTCCTCCCAATCCATCCCAATCTCTCCCAATCCATTCCCAGTCCCTCCCAGTTCCTCCCAGTTTCCCCCAGTTCATCCCAGTTCCTCCCAATCTCTCCCAATCCATTCCCAGTGCCTCCCAGTATCTTCCAGTGCCTCCCAGTATCTTCCAGTTCTTCCCAGTGCCTCCCAGTCCCTCCTAGTTTCTTCCAGTTTCTCCCAGTCCCTCCCAGTCCTTCCCAGTGCCTTCCAGTTCCTCCCAGTGCCTCCCACTATCTTCCAGTTCCTCCAGTCCCTCTCATTATCTTCCAGTCCCTCCCAGTTCCTCCCAGTGCCTCCCAGTTTATCCCAGTTCCTCCCAGTATCTTCCAGTCTCTCCCAGTTCCTCCCAGTTTCCCCCAGTTCATCCCAGTTCCTCCCAGTATCTTCCAGTGCCTCCCAGTTCCTCCCAATCCATCCCAATCTCTCCCAATCCATTCCCAGTCCCTCCCAGTTTCCCCCAGTTCCTCCCAATCTCTCCCAGTCCATTCCCAGTGCCTCTCAGTGCCTCCCAGTTTATCCCAGTCCCCCCCCAGTTCATCCCAGTTCCTCCCAATCCATTCCCAGTCCCTCCCAGTTGCCCCCGGTGCCCCCCAGTGCCCACCCTCACGGTTGGCCTGCAGCGTCGAGGCCTGGCTCAGGTTGGACGGAGCCTCGTCCATCAGAACGTCCTCCTGGGACTCGTCCTCGGGCCGAGCGGCTCACTGGGGACAGGGGACAGGGCTGGGGTCACCCTGGGGGCCAGGGGTCACTGTGATGGCCAGGGGTCACTGTGATGGCCAGGGGTCACTGTGATGGCCAGGGGTCACCCTGATGGCCAGGGGGTCACTGTGATGGCCAGGGGTCACCCTGGGGGCCAGGGGGGTCACTGTGATGGCCAGGGGGTCACTGTGATGGCCAGGGGTCACTGTGATGGCCAGGGGTCACTGTGATGGCCAGGGGGTCACTGTGATGGCCAGGGGGGTCACTGTGATGGCCAGGGGGTCACCCTGCTGGCCAGGGGGTCACTGTGATGGTCAGGGGTCACTCTGGTGGCCAGGGGTCACTCTGATGGTCAGGGGTCACCCTGATGGTCAGGGGTCACTCTGGTGGCCAGGGGGTCACTGTGATGGCCAGGGGTCACCCTGGTGGCCAGGGGGTCACTGTGATGGTCAGGGGTCACTCTGGTGGCCAGGGGTCACTCTGATGGTCAGGGGTCACCCTGATGGTCAGGGGTCACTCTGGTGGCCAGGGGTCACTCTGATGGCCAGGAGGTCACTGTGATGGCCAGGGGTCACCCTGATGGCCAGGGGTCACTCTGATGGCCAGGAGGTCACTCTGATGGCCAGGGGTCACTGTGATGGCCAGGGGTCACTGTGATGGCCAGGGGTCACCCCACTGCCCAGCAGTCACTCAGCTCCCCAGTGGTCACTGCCCAGTGGTCACTCTGCGGCCCTGTGGTCACCCCAATGCCCAGCGGTCACTCTGCTGCCCAGTGGTCATTCCTCTGCCCCATGGTCACTCCCCAGTGGTCACTCCAATGCCCAGCGGTCACTCTGCTGCTCAGTGGTCACTCAGCTGCCCAGTGGTCACTCCCCTGCCCAGTGGTCACCCCCCCTGCCCAGCGGTCACTCTGCTGCCCAGTGGTCACTCCCCAGTGGTCACTCCGCTGCCCAGTGGTCACTCCCCAGTGGTCACTGCCCAGTGGTCACTCTGCTGTCCCAGTGGTCACTCTGCTGTCCCATGGTCACTCCCCAGTGGTCACTCCCCAGTGGTCACTCCCCTGCCCAGTGGTCACTCCCCAGCCCAGTGGTCACTCTGCTGTCCCATGGTCACTCCCCAGTGGTCACTCCCCTTGCCCAGTGGTCACTGCTCTGTCCCATGGTCACTCCCCAGTGGTCACCCCAATGTCCAGTGGTCACTCTGCTGCCCAGTGGTCACTCCCCAGTGGTCACTCCCCTGCCCAGTGGTCACTCCCCAGCCCAGTGGTCACTCCCCTGCCCAGTGGTCACTCTGCTGCCCAGTGGTCACTCCCCAGTGGTCACTCCCCTGCCCAGTGGTCACTCCCCTACCCAGTGGTCACTCCCCAGTGGTCACTCCCCTGCCCAGTGGTCACTCCCCCTACCCAGTGGTCACTCCCCAGCCCAGTGGTCACTCCCCTGCCCAGTGGTCACTCTGCTGTCCCAGTGGTCACTCCCCTGCCCAGTGGTCACTCCCCAGCGGTCACCCCCGCTGCCCCTCACCGATGATGGCGCTGTTGCCGTCGGCCCCGTCCCTCTCCAGCAGTTCATCAATCAGATCCTCCAGCTCGTTCTCCACCTGTGGGGGGCACGGGGGCGGTTTGGGGGCGCTGGGGGGGCACTCGGGGCTCTCAGGGGAATTTGGGGAGGGGTCCCTGACCTGCATCTCCTGCGTGCTGAGCCCCCTCGGGCTGCCCGGCCAGCACCACCGCGTCCCCCCTCGGCCTCGCCGTCCATGTCCCCGTCGGCCGCCTCGGCCTGAGCGGCCTCCGCGTCCCTCCTCGGGGGGGCTCGGGGTCCCCGGGGTCCCCTGGGGGGGTCACAGTGGGGGTCAGGGGGTCCTCAAGGGGGCCAGGGGGGGTCACAGAGGGGACAGGGGGGGTCCCCATGTGCCATCTCCGCGTCCTCCTCGGGGGGGCTCGGGGTCCCTGGGGTCCCCTGGGGGGCACAGGGGTCAGGGGGGTGTGGGGGGACAGGGGGGTCCCCGTGTGCCACCTCCACGTCCTCCTTGGGGGGCTCGGGGTCCCCGGGGTCCCCTGGGGGGCACAGGGGGACAGGGGGTCCTCAAGGGGGTCACAGGGCATGGGGGGACAGGGGAGGGTCACAGAGGGGACAGGGGGGTCCCCATGTGCCACCTCCGCGTCCTCCTCGGGGGGCTCAGGGTCCCCGGGGTCCCCTGGGGGGCACAGGGGGGGTGTGGGGGCACAGGGGGTCCTCAAGGGGGTCACAGGGCAGGGGGGGGACAGGGGCGGTCACAGAGGGGACAGGGGGGGTCCCCGTGTGCCACCTCCACGTCCTCCTCGGGGTCCCCTGGGGGGGTCCCAGTGGGGGTCATGGGGGTGTGGGGGGGGACAGGGGGTCCCCTCTGGGGTGTCACAGGGTGCAGGGGGACAGGGGGGGTCACGGAGAGGGACAGGAGGGTCATGGCAGTGTTGGGGTAACGGGAGGGTCCCCTGGGGGGTCACAGGGTTTTGGGGGGACAGGGGGGGTCACAGAAGGGGACACCCCTGGGGGGGCCAGAGGGACAGAGACAGGAGGGTCTCCTGGAGGGGGGTCACAGGGTTTTGGGGGGACAGAGGGGGGTCATGGGGGGGGTGGAGGGGGGGACAGGGGGATCCCCCCTGGAGTATCACAGGGTGCAGGGGGACAGGGGGATCATGGAGGGGGGACAGGGGGATCACGGAGAGGGACAGGGGGATCACGGAGGGGGACAGGGGGATCACGGAGGGGGACAGAGGGATCATGGAGGGGGACAGGGGGATCATGGAGGGGGACAGGGGGATCATGGAGGGGGACAGGGGGATCACGGAGAGGGACAGGGGGATCATGGAGGGGACAGGGGGATCATGGAGGGGACAGGGGGATCATGGAGGGGGACAGGGGGATCATGGAGGGGGGACACGGGGATCATGGAGGGGACACAGGGATCATGGAGGGGGACACGGGGATCATGGAGGGGGACACGGGGATCATGGAGGGGGATCATGGGAGGGGGACAGGGGGATCATGGAGGGGGACAGAGGGATCACGGAGAGGGACAGGGGGGATCATGGAGGGGGACAGGGGGATCATGGAGGGGGACAGGGGGATCAATGGAGGGGGACAGGGGGATCATGGAGGGGGATCATGGAGGGGGACAGGGGGATCATGGAGGGGGGACAGGGGGATCATGGAGGGGGATCATGGAGGGGGGACAGGGGGATCATGGAGAGGGACAGGGGGATCATGGAGGGGGATCATGGAGGGGGACAGGGGGATCATGGAGAGGGACAGGGGGATCATGGAGGGGGATCATGGAGAGGGACAGGGGGATCATGGAGGGGGACAGGGGGATCATGGAGGGGGACAGGGGGATCATGGAGGGGGACAGGGGGATCATGGAGAGGGACAGGGGGATCATGGAGGGGGACAGGGAGGCACCCCTGCGGGGGTGGGGGGACAGGGGTTCCTCTGGGGGGGAACAGGTTGCTCATGGGATGTGTGGGGAGCGCAGGAGGGGCAGAGGGGTGTGGGGTGGACAGGAGGGGTGCAGGGGGGGTTACGGGGTGACACTGTGTGCCCTGGGTGTAGCTGTGGGTGACAACGGGGGCTGTGGGGTGACCCGGGGGTCCCAGAGCGGGGGGTACCTCCATCGGGGGGTGCAGCCCCCGCCTCGCGGGCGCCCCCGTTGCCCTCGGCCTTGCTCTTGCTGGAGGAGCCCTTGGCCCCGAAGAGCCCGCTGGGCTGGTTCACGATGCGCGACAGCGTCTCCAGCGGCTTCAGCGCCGCGTTCACCGTGTTGGCCATGTTGGGGCTGGGGGGGACAGCGCTGGCACCCCAAAGGGCACGGACACCCCCAAACCCAGCAGGGACCCCCAAACCCCAGCAGGGATCCCCAAACCCGGCAGGGATTCGCCCCAAAACCCAGCAGGGACCCCTGAACCCAACAGGGACCCCCCCCAAACCCGGCAGAGAACCCAAATCCAGCAGGGACCCCTGAACTCGGCAGGGACCCCAAATCCAGCAGGGATTTTTCCCCCCCCAAACCCAACAGGGATCCCCAAACCCGGCAGGGATTCCCCCCCAAACCCAGCAGGGACCCCTGAACCCAACAGGGACACCCCCAAACCCAGCTGAGAACTCAAACCCAGCAGGGACCCCTGAACTCGGCAGGGACCCCCCAAACCCAACAGGGACACCCCCAAACCCCAAGAGGATCCCCCAAACCCAGCAGGGACCCCTGAACCCAACAGGGACACCCCCAAACCCGGCTGAGAACCCAAATCCAGCAGGGACCCCTGAACTCGGCAGGGACCCCCAAACCCAACAGGGACCCCCAAACCCGGCAGGGATTCCCCCAAACCCAGGAGGGGACCCCCAAACCCAACAGGGACCCCCCAAACCCGGCAGGGATTCCCCCAAACCCAGGAGGGACCCCCAAACCCAACAGGACCCCCAAACCCGGCAGGGATTCCCCCCAAACCCAGCAGGGACCCCTGAACCCAAGGGGACCCCAAATTCCAGCAGAGACACCCCCTAAATCCAGCAAACACTCCTCCCCCCCCAAATCCAGCAGGGGACCCCCCACCCACAGGGACCCCCAAACCCAGCAGGGATCCCCCCAGACCCCAAGAGGATCCCCCAAACCCAGCAGGGATCTCCCCCAGAACCAGCAGGGATCCCCCCAAACCCAGCACGGACTCCTAAACCCCAAGAGGATCCCCCAAACCCAACAGGGACCCCAGAACCAGCAGGGACCCCCCAACCCAGCTGAGACCCAAACCCAGCAGGGACCCCCAAATCCCAAGAGGATTCCCCAAACGCAGCAGGGACCCCTGAACCTGGCAGGGATCCCCCCAAAACCAGCAGGGATCCCCCCCAGAACCAGTAGGGAGTCACAAACCCCAAGAGGATCCCCCAAACCCAGCAGGGATCTCCCCCAGAACCAGCAGGAATCCCCCAAACCCGGCAGGGACCCCAAATCCAGCAGGGATTCCTCCCAAACCCAGCAGGGACTCCCAAACCTCAAGAGGATCCCCCAAACCCATCAGGGACCCCCCCAAACCAGCAGGGAACCCCAAACCCCAAAAGGATCCCCTGAACCCAGCAGGGACCCCCCAACCCGACAGGAATTCCCCCAGACCCAGCAGGGAGGCCCCCCCAAATCCAGCAGGGACCCCACTGAAGCTCCCCAGGACCCCTGAAAACTCCTCAAGACCCCCCAAAACCCCAATGAAGCTCCCACAAAGACCCCTGAAAACTCAACACCCTTCCAAACCTCTGAAAACTCCTCAAGACCCTAATGAAGCTCCCCCAAACCTCCTCAAGACCCCTGAAAAACTCTTAAGATCCCAACCAAGCTCCCCCAAAAACCCCTGAACACCTCTCAAGACCCCCCAAAAACCCCAATGAAGCTCCCACAAAGACCCCTGAAAACCCCTCAACACGACAACGAAGCTTCCCCAAACCCCCTCAAGACCCCTGAAAATCCCTCAAAATCCTGACCAAGCTCCCCCAAAGACCCCTGAACACCTCTCAAGACCCCCCAAAACCCCAATGAAGCTCCCACAAAGACCCCTGAAAACTCCTCAACACCCCAACGAAGCTTCCCCAAACCCCCTCAAGACCCCTGAAAATCCCTCAAAATCCCGACCAAGCTCCCCCAAAGACCCCTGAAAACCCCTCAACACCCCCAACAAAGCTCTGCCAAACCTCCTCAAGACCCCTGAAAACTCCTCAAAACCCCAACGAAGCTTCCCCCAAACCCCCTCAAGACCCCTGAAAATCCCTCAAAATCCCAACCAAGCTCCCCCAAAGACCCCTGAAAACCCCTCAACACCCCAACGAAGCTTCCCCCAAACCCCCTCAAGACCCCTGAAAACTCCTCAAAACCCCAATGAAGCTTCCCCAAACCCCTCAAGACCCCTGAAAATCCCTCAAAATCCTGACCAAGCTCCCCAAAGACCCCTGAACACCTCTCAAGACCCCCCAAAACCCCAATGAAGCTCCCACAAAGACCCCTGAAAACTCCTCAACACCCCCAACAAAGCTCTGCCAAACCTCCTCAAGACCCCTGAAAACTCCTCAAAACCCCAACGAAGCTTCCCCAAACCCCCTCAAGACCCCTGAAAATCCCTCAAAATCCCGACCAAGCTCCCCCCAAAGACCCCTGAAAACCCCTCAACACCCCAACGAAGCTCGCCAAACCCCCTCAAGACCCCTGAAAACTCCTCAAAACCCCAACGAAGCTCCGCCAAACCTCCTCAAGACCCCTGAAAATCCCTCAAAATCCGTCCAAGCTCCCCCAAAAACCCCTGAAACACCTCGCAAGACCCTCCAAAACCCCAATGAAGCTCCCACAAAGACCCCTGAAAACCCCTCAACACGACAACGAAGCTCCGCAAAACCTCAAGACCCCTGAAAACTCCTCAAAACCCCAACGAAGCTTCCCCAAACCCCCTCAAGACCCCCTCAAAATCCCGACCAAGCTCCCCCAAAGACCCCTGAAAACCCCTCAAGACCCCCCCCAAACCCCCTCAGGCCCCTCACCTGGACAGGTCGAGGCTGTGGGGCACGCGGGCCAGGTCGTTGACCAGCCCCTTCTTGAGGAACAGGCGGATGATGTTGTTCATGCCGTTGTGCGGCGGCTTGGCCGCGCTGCTGTAGAAGCTCGAGGTGGACGGGCACGACTCCATGATGGTGCTGATGATGCACATGACGGCCTGGAGCCTGCGGGGACAGCGCGGCGGTCACTCGGGGGGGACAGCGGTCACTCCAAGGGGTAAGTGGTCATTCCAGGGGGACAGCGGTCACTCGGGGGGACAGCGGTCACTCCAGGGGGGCAGGGGACACTCAGGGGGACAAGCGGTCACTCCAGGGGGGCAGGGGACACTCAGGGGGACAGCGGTCACTCCAGGGGGACAGCGGTCATTCCAGGGCACGTGAGTCACTCCAGGGGGACAGGGGACACCAGTCATGTTGTGGAGGATAAAGGATGAGAGACAGCGGTCACTTAGGGGGGACAGTGGTCATTCCAAGGGACAGCGGTCACTCCAGGGGGACAGTGGTCATTCCAAGGGACAGTGGTCACTCCAGGGGGGCAGGGGGACACTCAGGGGGGACAGGGGACACACAGGGGGGACAGTGGTCATTCCAGAGGGACAGCGGTCATTCTAGGGGACAGCGGTCACTCCAGGGGGACAGCGGTCACTTGGGGGGTATGGGGGGACACTCTGGGGGACAGCGGTCACTCCAGGGGGACAGCGGTCACTCCAGGGGGAGGACAGAGGATGAGGGACACCTCAAGGCTGTCTCTGTAGTGACCCCACACTGTCCTCACACTGTCCCCAGGCCACCTCTGCAGTAGCCCCATTGTCCCCATGCCATCCTCACATTGTCCCTTGGCAGGCTCTGCAGTGGCCCCACATTGTCCCCAGCTGTCCCCACACTGCCTCCATGTTGTCCCCATTGTCCCCAGCTGCCCTCACGTTGTCCCCATGTTGTCCCCAGCTACCCCCCACGTTGTCCTCAGCTGTCTCCACACTGTCCTCATGCTGTCCTCACACTGTCCCCAGGTGTCCTCACATTGCCCCCATGTCATCCCCATGCTGTCCCCATTGTCCATATGCTGTCTCCAGCTGTCCCCACATTGCCCCCATGCTGTCCCCCACACTATCCCCAGCTGCCCCAGACTCTCACTGTCCCCATTGTCCCCAGCTGCCCCCACACTGTCCTCATTGCCCCCACACTGCCCCCACGTTCTCCCCAGCTATCTCCACATTGTCCCCACGTTGTCCTCATGTTGTCCCCAGCTACTGCCACATTGTCCCCAGCTGTCCCCACATTGCCCCCATGCAGTTCCCATTGCCCCCACATTGTCCCCAGCTGTCCCCACATTGCCCCCATGCTGTCCCCACAGTGTCCTCAGCTGTCCCCACACTGTCCCCACATTGTCCTCAGCTGTCCCCACGCTGTCCCCATTGCCCCCACACTGTCCCCAGCTGCCCCCACGCTGCCCCCACGTTCTCCCCACACCGTCCCCAGCTGCCCCCACACTGTCCTCACGTTGTCCCCACACCGTCCCCAGCTGCCCCCACACCGTCCCCAGTTGTCCCCGCACCGTCCCCACACCTGGCGTGTTTCTCGGTGCTCTCGGCCATGGCCAGGGCGCGCCCGAGGGCGGCCTTGACCTCGTTCACCAGGCCACCTGGGCATCGGTGCCGCTGCCCGGCCGCGGCCAGGCTGGCCAGGAAGAGCCGCGCCAGCGCCGGCGTGTCCTTGTCCTCGGCGTTCTGCTGGTGCGGCAGCAGGTGGTCCAGGACAAAGGCCAGCACGCTGCAGTCCTGGGGGGGGACACGGGGGTCACACACCCGAACCCACGGCCAGGGGACACAGGGGACCTTCGGGGTGAGGGGACAGGGGACCCTGAGCACAGGACTGAGGTGCTTGGGGGACAGAGGGACCTGCTTGATGAGGTGGCAGGGGACCCCAAGGTGTGGGGACAGGGACCCCCCGAGCACAGGGGACAGGACTGAGGTGTCTGAGGGGACAGGGGACCCCAAGGTGTGGGGACAGGGACCCCCGAGCACAGGGGACAGGACTGAGGTGTCTGAGGGGACAGGGGACCCCAAGGTGTGGGGACAAGGGACCCCCGAGCACAGGGGACAGGACTGAGGTGTCTGGGGGGTACAGCAAACCTGCGACAGGGGAACAGGGGACCCTAATAATCAAGGTGACAAGGCACCTTTCTACAAGGGGTGACAAGTGACACCCCTCCCCATGGTGACAGCAGGTCCCAAAGCACAGGAGGGGTGACAGAACCCACCCAAGCACACCCTGTCAGACACACGGCTGTCCTGTCCCCTGTCCCTGGTGTCACCTCCTTGATGAGCTCAGACTGCCCCTCACGGCACACCCTGACAGACACACGGCTGTCCCTGTCCCTCTGGTGTCCCTGTCCCTGGTGTCACCTCCTTGATGAGCTCTGACTGCCCCTCTGGGCACACCCCTGTCCCCTCTGGTGGCTGTGTCCCCGCGGTGTCACCTCCTTGATGAGCTCAGACTGTCCCTCACGGCACACCCTGTCAGACACATGGCTGTCCCTGCCCCTCTGGTGGCCCTGTCCCTGGTGTCACCTCCTTGATGAGCTCTGACTGTCCCTCACGACACACCCTGTAGACACACGGCTGTCCCTGTCCTTGTCCCTGTCCCTCTGGTGGCCCTGTCCCTGGTGTCACCTACTTGATGAACTGGGACTGCCCCTCCCAGCAAGCACACACTGACAGACACACAGCTGTCCCCTGTTCCTGTCCCTGTTCCTGTCCCCTGCCCCTCTGGTGGCCGTGTCACCTCCTTTGATGAGCTCGGACTGGCCCTCTGGGCACACCCTGTCCCCTCTGGTGGCCGTGTCCCCACGGTGTCACCTCCTTGATGAGCTCGGACTGCCCCTTTGGGCACACCCTGTCCCCTGTGGTGGCCTGTCCCCGTGGTGTCACCTCCTTGATGAGCTCTGACTGGCCCTACAGGCACACCCCTGTCCCCTCTGGTGGTCTGTCCCCGCGGTGTCACCTCCTGATGAGCTCGGACTGGCCCTCATGGCACACCCTGACAGACACACGGCTGTCCCTGTCCCTGCCCCTCTGGTGGCCTGTCCTCGCGGTGTCACCTCCTTGATGAGCTCGGACTGCCCCTCTGGGCACACCCTGTCAGACACATGGCTCTCCCTGTCCCCTGTCCCCCTGTGGTGGCCTGTCCCCCGCGGTGTCACCTCCTTGATAAGCTCGGACTGCCCCTCTGGGCACACCCTGTCCCCCTGTCCCCTCTGGTGGCCGTGTCCCCACGGTGTCACCTCCTTGATGAGCTCGGACTGGCCCCACGCTGTAGCTGTAGTTGGCGATCAGCGCGGCGATGCCCACGTAGGAGCGCACCAGCTCTGCCAGCAGCCGCAGGATGGTCGAGGTTGGCATCAGGGGCTTGGAGCCCCGCGCCCCGGCCCCGCTCCTCGCCGCGCTCCCCCTCCTTCTCCTTGCGGCCCTCGCGGCCCTCCTCGGGGCTGGACGCTGTGGGGACACGGGGGACAGTCAGGGGACAGGCAGGGGACACGAGGACAGGGTCAGGGGACACGGGGACAGTCAGGGGACAGTCAGGGGACACAGGAATGGGGTAAGGGGACACGGGGACAGCGTCAGGGGACAGTCAGGGGACACGGGGACAGGGTCAGGGGACACGGGGGACAGGGTCAGGGGACACGGGGACAGGTCAGGGGACAGTCAGGGGACACAGGGACAGGGTCAGGGGACAGTCAGGGGACACAGGAATGGGGTCAGGGGACAGTCAGGGGACACAGGGACAGGGTCAGGGGGACAGTCAGGGGGACACAGGGACAGGGTCAGGGGACAGTCAGGAGACACAGGAATGGGGTCAGGGGACAGTCAGGGGACAGGGTCAGGGGACACAGGGACAGGGTCAGGGGACAGTCAGGGGACACAAGAACAGCATCAGGTGCCAGGCAGGGGACAGGGTCAGGGGACAGTCAGGGGACACGGGGACAGTCAGGGGACACGGGGACAGTATCAGAGGACAGTCAAGGAGCACGGGGACAGGGTCAGGGGACAGTCAGGGGACACGGGGACAGTATCAGGGGACAGTCAGGGGAAACGGGGACAGGGTCGGGGGGACAGTGAGGGGACACGGGGACAGTATCAGAGGACAGTCAAGGAGCACGGGGACAGTATCAGGCGACAGTCAGGGAGCACAGGGACAAGGTCAGGGGACAGTCAGGGGACACAGGGACAGTGAGGGGACAGGGGGACAGTGTCAGGGGACAGTCAGGGGACAGGGTCGGGGGACAGTGAGGGGACAATGGGGGAGCAGGGAGTCCCAGGAGGGCACAATTAGGGGGTGCAGAGGGCAGGAGGGACGGACAAAGTCCTAAAGACACAGAGGGGACCTCGAGGACCTTGGGGACATGGAGGGGACAGTGGGGGACTCAAGGACTGGACGGCCTGGGGGACCTTGGGGACACAGAGGGGGACATCGGATGTGTGGGGATACAAAGAAGATGTTGGGGGGTTTGGGAGTATTGGGGTCACGGGGACATGGGGGGGACATCAGGGGCTCAGGGACACCAGGGGACTCGAGGGGACAGTGCCACCTTCTCCCTGGGGCGTTCCCGAGGGCGGCGTCTCAGCCGCGGCTCCGTCAGCAGCAAAAACCTGGGCCTGGGGGAGCAGGGGGGGATCAGAGCCTGAGGGGGTCCCCAAAACCCCACAGACCCCCCCCAGACCCTCAAAACCACCCCTGAGCCCCACCCAAACCACACCTCAGACCCCTCAGCCACCCCCCAGCCCCCAAAACCACCCCCAGCACCCCCAAACCACCCCTCAGCCCATCCAAGACCCTCTAAATCCCCTCCCAGCCCCCCCAAACTGCCCCCAGCCCCCCCTAAATCTCCTCCCAGCTGCCCCAAATCATCCCCCAGCCCCAATTCCCTCCAAAGCCCCCCAAACCACTCCTCAATCCCCCTAAATCCCCTCCCAGTCCCTTCAAACCCCCACCCCAAACACCCAGATGCCTCTCAGCCCTCCCCAAACTGCCCCCGAAGGCCCCCCCAAACCACCCCTTAGCCACCCCCAGGACACCCCCAAATCCCCTTCCAGCCCCTCAAACCCCTCAGACCCCCCAAATCCCTTCCCAGTCCCCTAAACCACCCCTCAGACCCCCCCAAATCGCCTTCCAGCCCCTCAAACCCCTTTAGCCGCCCCAAATCCTTCCCAGTCCCCCAAATCCCCTTCCAGCCCCTCAAACCACCCCTCAGCCCCCCCAAATCCCTTCCTAGTCCCCCCAAACTGCCCCTTAGGCCCCCCAGAACCCCCCAAGCCCCCCCAAATCCCTTACAGCCCCCTCAAATCACCCCTCAGCTCCCCAAACCACCCCTCAACCCCCCCCCCAAATCCCTCCCAGCCTCCCCAAACCACCCCTCAGCCCCCCAGAACACGGTCAAGCCCCCCAAATCCCA
Organism: Melospiza melodia melodia; assembly: GCF_035770615.1. NCBI lineage: Eukaryota > Metazoa > Chordata > Aves > Passeriformes > Passerellidae > Melospiza > Melospiza melodia. Next base: position 125,523 of record NW_026948513.1, read on the forward strand.
TCCCAGCCCCCCCAAACCACCCCTCAGCCCCCCCAGAACACGGTCAAACCCCCCCAAATCCCCTCTCAGCCCCCCCAAACCACCCCCCAGCCCCCCCAAACCACCCCCCAGCCCCCCAGAACACGGTCAGGCCCCCCAAATCCCCTCTCAGCCCCCCCAAACCGCCCCTCAATCCCCCAGACCCCCCCAAGCCCCCGTACGTTGATGGCGAAGCCGGCAGGGGGGTCGAAGTCGGCGGGCGGGCGGGTGAGGCTGCGGTACTGCTGGTACATGTCGTCCCCAATGTCCGACAGCAGCTGGCTCACCTCGCTGGGCGCCGCGCTCTTGGGGTCCCCCTTGTCACCTGCGTGGGGACACGGCGCTCAGGGGGGACAGGGGGCACCCCCAGAGGGGCTGCGGCACCCTGGTTGCCCCCTGTAGGGACACCCCATTTCTGTCCCTATATGGACACCCCCAATTCCTTCCCAATAAAAACACCACAACTCCTCCTATATGGACATTCCAAACCCTTCCCTACATGGGACACCCCAATTCTCCCTACATGGGCACCCCAATTCAATCTCTATTTGGACACCCCAATTCAATCTCTATTTGGACACCCCAATTCCTCCTATATGGACACCCCCAATTCTCCCTACATGGGCACCCCAATTCAATCTCTATTTGGACACCCCAATTCTTTCCCTATATGGACACCCCCAATTCCTTCCACATGGACACCTTAATTCTTTCCCTATATGGACACCCCGATTCCTCCCCTATATGGACACCCCAAATCCTTCCCTGTATGGACACTCCCATTCCCCTTATACAGACACCTCAATTCCTCCTATATGGACACCCCAATTCCTCCTATATGGACACCCCCGATTCCTCCCATATGAACACCCCAATTCCTCCTATATGGACACCCCAATTCTTCCTATATGGACACCTCAATTCCTCCTATATGGACACCCCAATTCTTCCTATAATGGACACCCCAATTCTTCCCATATGGGTACCCCAAATCCTTCCCTATATGGACACTCCCATTCCCCTTATACAGACACCCCAATTCCTTCCCTATATGGACACTCCCATTCCCCTTATACAGACACCCCAATTCCTTCCCTATATGGACACCTCAATTCCTCCTATATGGACACCCCAATTCCTTCCCTATATGGACACCTCAATTCCTCCTATATGGACACCCCCAATTCCTCCTATATGGACACCCCAATTCTTTCCTATATGGACACCTCAATTCCTCCTATATGGACACCCTGATTCCTTCCCTATATGGACACCCCAATTCTGTCCCTATATGGACATCCCAATTCCTTCCCTATATGGACACCCCAATTCTCCCTATATGGACACCCCAATTCTGTCCCTATGTAGACACCCAAATTCTGTCCCTATAATGGACACCCCGATTCCTTCCCTATATGGACACCCCAATTCTGTCCCTATATGGACACCCCAATTCCTCCTATATGGACACCCAATTCCTCCTATATGAACACCCCAATTCCTCCTATATGGACACCCCAATTCCTCTATATGGACACCCCAATTCCTCCTAAAGGACACCTCAATTCCTCCTATATGGACACCCCAATTCCTTCCCTATATGGACACCCCAATTCTTCCCATATGGGTACCCCAAATCCTTCCCTATATGGACACTCCCATTCCCCTTATACAGACACCCCAATTCCTTCCCTATATGGACACCTCAATTCCTCCTATATGGACACCCCAATTCCTCCTATATGGACACCCCGATTCCTTCCCTATATGGACACCCCAATTCTCCCTATATGGACACCCCAATTCTGTCCCTATGTGGACACCCCAATTCTGTCCCTATATGGACACCCCAATTCCTCCTATATGGACACCCCAATTCTGTCCCTATATGGACACCCCAATTCCTCCTATATGAACACCCCAATTCCTCCTATATGGACACCCCAATTCCTCCTATATGGACACCCCAATTCTGTCCCTATATGGACACCCCAATTCCTTCCCTATATGGACACCCCAATTCCTTCCCTATATGAACACCCTGATTCCTCCTAAAAGGACACCCGATTCCTTCCCTATATGGACACCCTGATTCCTCCTATATGGACACCCCGATTCCTTCCCTATATGGACACCCTGATTCCTCCTATATGGACACCCCGATTCCTTCCCTATATGGACACCCTGATTCCTCCTATATGGACACCCCAATTCCTCCTATATGGACACCCCAATTCCCCCTATATGGACACCCCAATTCTTCCTATATGGACACCCCAATTCTTCCTATATGGACACCTCAATTCCTCCTATATGGACACCCTAATTCTGTCCCTATATGGACACCCCAATTCCTCCTATATGGACACCCCAATTCCAGTTCCACATGCACTCCACTTCTCTCTGTGCACCCCAAACCTCCCTGGGGCTGTCTGCCCCCATTATGGGGGTAACCCAAGCCCCCCAAACCCTTGTCAGAGTTTGGCAAACACTCAGGACATCACACAGGACACCCCAATTCCAGTTCCACGTGCTCCCCACTCCTCTCCCTGCACCCCAAACCTACCTGGGGGTGTCTGTCCCACCCCAAGTCCCCAAACCTTTGTAGGAGTCTGGCAGGCACCCGTGGCATCGAGTAGGACACCCCAATTCCTGTTCCCCATGCACCCCAAATTTCTCTGGGGGTTGTCTGCCCCCATTGTGGGGGTTCCCCAAGTCCCCCAAACCCTTATCAGAGGCCCAGGACATCACACAGGACACCCACAGGGGGCACGGTGGGCACCCAGGGCATTGCACAGGACACCCACAGGGGCATGGTGGGCACCCAGGACATTGCACAGGACACACACAGGGGCATGGTGGGCACCCAGGGCATTGCACAGGGGCGTGGTGGCACCCAGGACATTGCACAGGGGCGTGGTGGGCACCCAGGGCATTGCAGAGGACACCCACAAGGCACAGTGAGCACCCAGGGCATTGCACAGGACACCCCAAATCTAGTTCCACGTGCACCCCACTCCTCCCTCTGCCCACCCTGAACCTCCTGAGCCCCCATACCCTCATCAGGGATGTGGTGGCCACCCAGGGCATTGCACAGGACACCCACAGGGGCATGGTGAGCACCCAGGGCATTGCACAAGGGGCGTGGTGGGCACCCAGGGCATTGCACAGGGGCATGGTGAGCACCCAGGGCATTGCACAGGAGCGTGATGGGCACCCAGGGCATTGCACAGGACACCCACAGGGGGCATGGTGAGCACCCAGGGCATTGCACAGGGGCGTGGTGGGCACCCAGGGCATTGCACAGGGGCATGGTGAGCACCCAGGACATTGCACAGGAGCGTGGTGGGCACCCAGGGCATTGCACAGGAGCGTGATGGGCACCCAGGGCATTGCACAGGAGTGTGATGGGCACCCAGGGCATTGCACAGGGGCATGGTGGGCACCCAGGACATTGCACAGGAGTGTGATGGGCACCCAGGGCATTGCACAGGGGCATGGTGGGCACCCAAGGGCATTGCACAGGACAGCCCAAATCCAGTTCCACGTGCACCCCACTCCTCTCTCTGTCCACCCTGAACCTCCTGAGCCCCCCATACCCTCATCAGGGATGTGGTGGGCACCCAGGGCATTGCACAGGAGCGTGATGGGCACCCAGAGCATTGCACAGGACACCCCAAATCCAGTTCCACGTGCACCCACTCCTCCCTCTGCCCACCCTGAGCCCCCGTACCCTCGTCAGGAGCGTGGTAGGCAGCCAGGGCGTTGAGCATGTCGTAGATGACGTCCCGGATGGGCTCGGGATGGGCGGCAGCGCGGCCGCCTTGGCCGGCGTGGTCTTCACCAGCTGCACCGCGTTGGGGCCCTTGATCCGCAGGTTCTCAAACTCGTCGTCAGAGGCTGGGAAATTGGGGGGGGGGGGAAATTGGGGGTCAGGGATTTAGGGGGATCCTCAGCGGTGTCGGGTTGGGAATATGGATGAGATGGGATGCTGGTTTTTGGGGGGTGGAGGCACCGCTGGGATCCCCATTCTGAGAGACCCCTGTTCTGAGGGTAAAGGGACCCTGGGACCTCATTTGTAGGGAGAGGGGCACCCTTGGGACCCCCATTCTAAGGGTAAAAGGATCCCCAGGACCTCATTTTTGTGGATGAAGGCACCCCTAGAACCCCCATCTGAGACACCCTTGGAACCCCGTTTTTTGGGCATAAAGGCACCTTGGGATCCCCTCCACGAATCCTCCCAGGACCTCACTACAGATGCTGGGATTCCACCTATGTCCCTGTCCCCCTTTTAGGAATCCCCCTCACACCCCAGGCCCCTCCAGGAGCCTGTCCCATGTACCAAGACCCTCCCCAGGAGTCCCCCCCTATGTCCCAGACCCCCTTCCAGGAGCCTGTTCCAAGTCTCCAGGATCCTTCCTCATATCCCAGACCCCCCTCCAGGAGCCTGTTCCAGGTACCCAGACCCTCCCCAGGATCCCTCCCACATCCCAGCCCCCTTCAGGAGCCTGTTCCATATACCAGACCCTCCCCAGAATCCACCCAACAACCCAGGCCCCCTCCAGGATCCCTCCCACATCCAGACCCCCTCCAGAAGCCCCCCCATGTCCCAGGCCCCCCTCCAGGAGCTGTTCCAGGTACCCAGACCCTCCCCAGGTGCTCCCCATGCCCCCTCCAGAGTGCCATCAATGTCCCCACGACCCCTCCAGGACCTGCCTGGTCCCTATCCCCCCTCCAGGAACCCCTCCAGGATCCAGCCCTCATCCCAGCCCCCTCCAGGAGCCTGTTCCAGGCACCCAGCCCCTCCCCAGGACCCACTCCACATCCCAGCCCCATTCCAGGAGCCTGTTCCAGGTACCCAGACCCTCCCCAGGATCCCCTCCACATCCCAGCCCCATTCCAGGAGCCTGTTCCAGGTACCCAGCCCCTCCCCAGGACCCACTCCACATTCCAGACCCCTCCAGAAGCCCCCCCATGTCCCAGGTCCCCTGCAGGAGCCTGTTCCAGGTACCCAGACCCTCCCCAGGATCCCCTCCCACATCCCAGCCCCCCTTCCAGGAGCCTGTTCCAGGTACCCAGACCCTCTCCAGGATCCCCCCCACATCCCAGCCCCCTTCCAGGAGCCTGTTCCAGGTACCCACCCCCCCTCCCCCAGGACCCCCGTGCCCCTCACCGGTGCCGGAGCCGCGCGGCGCGGGCAGGGCGATGCGGATGCAGCCCGTGGCCACCTCGGTGAAGACGTTGGGGCTGCGGCAGGCGGCGGGGCCCAGCACCCGCAGGATGTAATTCACCTCCCGAGAGCCCAGGCTGCCAGAAACCACCCCCGAGGTGGTGCTGCCCGCCCCGCTCGTGGCTGCTGAGCGAACCACCTGGGCACGGGGACATGGCGGGGACATCGTGGGCACGGGGCCAGAGGGGCACCCCCGGGAGAGCTTCCCGTGGGAGCCAGAGCCCCAGAGCCCTCCTTGGCCCTGCTGGCCCCAGAGCGCCAATTCCAGATTTCCTTGTCCCCTGGATCCAATTCCCTGATCCCCCTGTCCCCATGATCCCCAATTCCCTGATCCCCTTGTCCCCACGACCCCCAATTCCCTGATCCCCTTGTCCCCATGATCCCCAGTTCCCTGATCCCATGGTCCCCATGATCCCCAATTCCCCGATCCCTTGTCCCCACGATCCCCAGTTCCCTGATCCCCTTGTCCCCACGATCCCCAGTTCCCTGATGCCCTTGTCCCATGATCCCAATTCCCCGATCCCCCTGTCCCCACGATCCCCAGTTCCCTGATCCCCTTGTCCCCACGATCCCCCAGTTCCCTGATCCCCTTGTTCCCATGACCCCCAATTCCCTGATCCCCTTGTCCCCTGGATCCCAGTTCCCTGATCCCCTTGTCCCATGATCCCAAATTCCCTGATCCCCTTGTCCCCATGACCCCCAATTCACTGATCCCCTTGTCCCCTGGATCCCAATTCCCTGATCCCCTTGTCCCCATGACCCCCAATTCCTGATCCCATGGTCCCCATGATCCCCAATTCCCTGATCCCCTTGTTCCCATGACCCCCAATTCCCTGATCCCATGGTCCCCATGATCCCCAATTCCCTGATCCCCTTGTCCCCATGACCCCCAATTCCCTGATCCCATGGTCCCCATGATCCCCAAATCCCTGATCCCCTTGTTCCCATGACCCCCAATTCCCTGATCCCATGGTCCCCATGATCCCCAATTCACTGATCCCCTTGTCCCCATGATCCCCAGTTCCCTGATCCCCTTGTCCCCGTGACCCCCAGTTCCCTGATCCCCTTGTCCCCATGATCCCAATTCCCTGATCCCCTGTCCCCACGATCCCAATTCCCTGATCCCCTTGTCCCCACAACCCCCAATTCCCTGATCCCCTCTCCCCAGCTCCCCAATTTACTCTTCCATTACCCTCAGCTCCCCAATTCCTCTCCCTCAGCTCCCCAACTTCCATCTGTCTTTATTCCCCTCTCCCCCAGCCCCCCAAACCCCTCTCCCTTTACCCTCTCATCCCCAGCACCCCTATCCCCTCTCCTCCAGACCCTCACACTCCCCTCTCCCTTTACCCCCAAGCTCCCCTTCCCTTCACCCCAGCTCCCCATCCCCTCTCCCTTTACCCCAGCTCCCCATCCCCTCTCCCCCAGCTCCCCAATCCCCTCTCCCTTTATTCTCCTCACCCCAAACCCCCCCAACTTCCATCTCCCTTTATTCCCCTCATCCCCAGCCCCGAAAACCCCTCTCCCTTTATCCCTCTCATCCCCAGCACCCCTATTCCCTCTCCTCCAGCCCCTCAATCCCTCTCCCTTTACCCTCAGCTCCCCTTCCCTCACCCCAGCTCCCCAATCCCCTCTCCCTTTATTCTCCTCACCCCAAACCCCCCCAACTTCCATCTCCCTTTATTCCCCTCATCCCCAGCCCCGAAAACCCTCTCCCTTCCTTCCCTTCCCTTCCCTTCCCTTCCCTTCCCTTCCCTTCCCTTCCCTTCCCTTCCCTTCCCTTCCCTTCCCTTCCCTTCCCTTCCCTTCCCTTCCCTTCTACCCCCAGCCCCCCAATCCCCCTCTCCCCAAATCCCCTCACCCTCACACCCCCAAACCCCCTCTCTCCCCTCTCCCCACCCCTCACCTTCTCCATGGTGTGCCTCAGCGTGCAGGGATCCTCGATGATGTGCCGGAAGAGCAGCGTGACGAGCGGCGTGAAGCCGGTGAAGCCGGAGCTCTGCGTGAGCGCCAGGATGGTGCGCGTGGAGCGCAGCTCGGCGAACAGCAGCGCGTGCTTGTGCTGCCGCGTCAGGCGCAGGCACAGGCGCAGCGTGGCGTGCAGCGTGTCGGGGTCCACGGGCACCCCCAGCATGCTGACGCACGCCCGCAGCACGGCCGGCACCGCCTCCTCCGCCAGGCCCCGCACCGGAGCCTCGGCGTCGGCGCCGGGGTCGTCCCGCGGCTCCTCGGGGGTGGGAGTGGGGCAGGGAGGGGACGGGCAGGGGGCGGTGGGAGTGGTGGTGGTGCTGGTGGTGCTGGTGGTGGTTGTGGTGGTGGAAGGGGGGTCTTCGTCTGTAGAAGGGGGGTCTGGAGCTGTGGGGAGGAGGAAAGGGGTGAGGAGGGTGGGTTTTGGGGGGTGGGTATGGCTGGGGGGGTCTTGGGCACTTAGTTGTGGTGCCTGTGACCCCCCCTCGTGGCCATTCTGACCCCCATAACCATTCTGACCCCATCATGATCATTCTGATCCCACCGTGACCATTCTGACCTGCCATGATCATTCTGATCCCACCGTGACCATTCTGACCCCATCATGATCATTCTGGTCCCACCATGACCTCTGTGACTCCCCCATGACCATTCTGACCCCCCCCATGACCATTCTCACCTCCATGGCCATCCTGCCATGACCATTCTGACCCCAGACTCCCCAAAACCCCTCAGACCCCTCCCCATCACCTCTCAGACCCCCCAAAACCCCTCCGATGCCCCATAACCTCCTTGCCCTCCCCAAACCCCTCAGACTTCCCCAAAACCCTTCAGACACCCCCCATGACCCCTCAGACCCCTCCCCATCACCACTCAGACCCCCAAAACCCCTCCAATGCCCCCATAACCTCCTTGCCCCCCCAAAACCCCTCAGACTTCCCCAAAACCCCTCAGACACCCCCCAAAACCCCTCAGACCCCTCCCCATCACCGCTCAGACCCCCAAAACCCCTCCAATGCCCCCATAACCTCCTTGCCCCCCCAAAACCCCTCAGACTTCCCCAAAACCCCTCAGACACCCCCCAAAACCCCTCAGACCCCTCCCCATCACCGCTCAGACCCCCCAAAACCCCTCCAATGCCCCCATAACCTCCTTGCCCCCCCAAAACCCCTCAGGCTTCCCAAAACCCCTCAGACACCCCCCTAAACCCCTCAGACCCCTCCCCCATCACCGCTCAGACCCCCAAAACCCCTCCAATGCCCCCATAACCTCCTTGCCCCCCCAAAACCCCTCAGACACCCCCCTAAACCCCTCAGACCCCCAAAACCCCTCCAATGCCCCCATAACCTCCTTGCCCCCCCAAAAACCCCTCAGGCTTCCCCAAAACCCCTCAGACACCCCCCTAAACCCCTCAGACCCCTCCCCATCACCTCTCAGACCTCCTAAAACCTCTCTGATGCTCCCATAACCTCCTTGCCCTCCCTAAACCCTCAGACCCCCCAAAACCCCTGCAATGCCCCCATAACCTCCTTGCCCCCCCAAAACCCCTCAGACGCCCCCGTGACCCCTCAGAACCCCCCTCTGCCCCCTCCCAGCCCCATACCGGGGGTCTCGTCCTTGCCCTTCCCCTCGGGGTCCTCGGCCCCCCCCTCGTCACGGCCCTTCCCGGCCCGGGGGGGTCTCAGCAGCGTCAGCATCACCGGGCGCCGGTTCCCGGTCTCCTCGTTCACCTGGGGACACCGGGGGTGACAGGGGTGACACCGGGGCTCCTCCCCATGGGGTGACACCAGCAGGGTGTCCCCTGCAGTGGGTGACACTGGGGCTGTGTTCCCCTGGGGCTGGGTGGCACCAGGGGTCTGTCCCCTGCCCTTAGGGGAGTGTCCCCTTGCCCTGGGTGACCCTGGGCTGTGTCCAGGATGAGTCCCCGTGCCCCAGGGTGTTGGAAAAGAAATGAAATTTAGCAAAATATTTAATTATAGTGAGTTGTGTGTGAACTGGTTTGTTAAAAAGTAGTTTTGTAGCCGTTGAAAGTGTGTGTTGGGTTTTGTGTGTAACCTAGCAGGTAGTCTTAGGGATTTAATAAATAATTAGACTAGTGCAGGAAAGTAAGAATAACCTGTCTGGAGGCAGCATACAATGCTCTTAGAATAAGATAAGCAGAGGATTAATGATCTTGTGTGTGAACCAAGGAATGTATCACAAGGGGTCTGTGACCAGGCAAGGGGAACGGGGAACTGTTTCTTGGAGACTTTGTTGTGAATTACATGTATAAGAGGGAAGCACCCATACGTGAATTTGGGGGCTCGGACTTTGGGACGTGAGTCCCCCAAGCTCCCCGGGCCCTTAATAAAGCACCCACAAAACTTATCTGAGTTTTGTGTCATCTATCAATTGGGCAACAAGGGCTGTGTCCCCATGACCCTGGCCTATGTCCCCATACCCTGGCTGATGCCAGGGCCGTGTCCCCAAGCCCTGGGGCTGTGTCCCCATGCCCTGGCCTATGTCCCCAAGCTCTGGGGCTGTGTCCCCATGCCCTGGTTGCCCCCAGCCCCTGTCCCCAGCCCCTCACCTGCACCACGGTGGTGAACTGCACGGTGTAGTGGTGTGTCCCCAAGCCCTGGGGCTGCGTCCCTGAACTCTGGTCAATGTCCCCAAGCCCTGGGGCTGTGTCCCCATACCCTGGCTGACCCCAGCCCCTGTCCCCATGCCCCAGGGCCGTGTCCCCAGCCCCTCACCTGCACCATGGTGGTGAACTGCACGGTGTAGTGCTGTGTCCCCATGACCCTGGGGCTGCGTCCCTGAACTCTGGACAATGTCCCCAAGCCCTAGGGCTGTGTCCCCATGCCCTGGCCTATGTCCCCATACCCTAGCTGATGCCAGGGCCGTGTCCCTAAGCCCTGGGGCCTGTGTCCCTGAACTCTGGACAATGTCCCCAAGCCCTGGGGCTGTGTCCCCATGCTCTGGTTGCCCCCAGCCCCTGTCCCCAGCCCCTCACCTGCACCATGGTGGTGAACTGCACGGTGCAGTGGTGTCCCCATGACCCTGGGGCTGCGTCCCTGAACTCTGGGCAATGTCCCCAAGCCCTGGGGCTGTGTCCCCATGCCCTGGCTGACCCCAGCCCATGTCCCCATGCCCCCCAGTCTGTCCCCAGCCCCTCACCTGCACCATGGTGGTGAACTGCACGGTGTAGTGGTGTGTCCCCATGACCCTGGGGCTGCGTCCCTGAACTCTGGGCAATGTCCCCAAGCCCTGGGGCTGTGTCCCCATGGCCTGGTTGCCCCCAGCCCCTGTCCCCAGCCCCTCACCTGCACCATGGTGGTGAACTGCACGGTGTAGTGGTGTGTCCCCATGACCCTGGCCTATGTCCCCATACCCTAGCTGATGCCAGGGCCGTGTCCCCAAGCCCTGGGTCTGTGTCCCCATGCGCTGGTTGCCCCCAGCCCCTGTCCCCATGCCCCCCAGCCCCTCACCTGCACCATGGTGGTGAACTGCACGGTGTAGCGCCGCCTGCCGGCCGTGAAGCGCACGCTGGGCTCCCCGGCTCTCCAGGCCGCGTCGATGGTGCTGTTGTTGCTGGCGCTGTAGCTGCACCAGCGGCCGGAGCGGTCGTCAAACCAGCGCCAGTTGTTCCCAGTGGCCTGCAGGTACTGGGGGGGGACACGGGGAGTGGGGGGGGGGTCAGTGGTTTGGAGCCCCTCATGTGCCCCCCAAACCTTGCTCAGGGTAGTGCTGGGTGTGGTGGGGGTGTGAGGTCATTGTCCCCATCACAGGGACATCGTCTATCCCTCAGGACTCTGTGTGTCACCAGAGACCCTTCACATCTCTTCCTGTGTCACCCAGGACCTTCTGTGCCACTCCCTGTGTCCCCCAGGACCCTTTTTGTCACCCCTGTGTCACCCCCTGTGTCCCCCAGAACTCCAAGGCCCCTCCCCAGGACCCTGCGTGTCATCCAGTGTCACCCCCTGTGTCCCCCAGGGCCACAAGGCTCCTCCTCAGGACCCTGTGTGTCACCCCCTGTGTCCCCCAGGACCCTGTGTGTGACCCCATGTCTCCAAAACTCTGAGTGTCACCCCCTGTGTGTGCCCCAGAACCCCAAGGGTCTTCCCCAGGGCTCTGTGTGTCACCCCCTGTGTCCCCCAGGGCTCTGGGTGTCACCCCCTGTGTCACCCCCTGTGTCCCCAAGGGCTCTGTGTGCCATCCCCTGTGTCCCCAAGGGCTCTGGGTGTCACCCCCTGTGTCCCCAAGGGCTCTGTGTGTCACCCCCTGTGTCCCCAAGGGCTCTGGGTGTCACCCCCCTGTGTCCCCCAGGACTCTGTGTGCCATCCCCTGTGTCCCCAAGGGCTCTGGGTGTCACCCCCTGTGTCCCCAAGGGCTCTGTGTGTCACCCCCTGTGTCCCCAAGGGCTCTGGGTGTCACCCCCTGTGTCCCCCAGGACTCTGGGTGTCACCCCCTGTGTCCCCCAGGACTCTGGGTGTCACCCCCTGTATCACCCCCTGTGTCCCCAAGGGCTCTGTGTGCCACCCCCTGTGTCACCCTGGCTGCTCCACTCCCCTCCCAGCCCCACCGTGTGTCCCCAGGAGCTCCCCATGTCCCCTTCCAGCCCCCCCAAACCCCTCAGGACCCCCCAAATTCCCCCAGGACCCCCCAAATTCCCCTCAGGACCCCCCAGATTCCCCCCAGCCCTCCCACCTTGTTCATCTGCGCGCGGCGCTTGGAGGACACAGCCGTCTTCTCATAGAAATCAATCAGCAGCAGCACAGGGGTGATCCACCTTTTTTTGGGGGGGCAGAAGAGTTGTGAGAGCATCCCAGGGGGGTTTTGGGGGGGGTTCTGGGGGGTCTGCAAGGGGTCACTCCTTACTTGGGGGTCTGCACCTCCTTGTGCTCCTTGGCAGCCTGCAGGCAGGGCTGCACCACCTCCAGCAGCTTGATCAGCACGTCCAGCACGCAGCTGGACTCCACCACGCGGGCACAGGGCAGCTTCAGCTCCTGGGGCACCCCAAAAACGTCAGCACCCCAAAATATCCACCGAAACACCCCCAAAATCCCGACCAAAATACCCAGAAACTGCCCCAAAATATCCACAGAAACCAGCACACCGCTGAACCCTCCCAAGGGGCCACAGGGCAGCTTCAGCTCCTGGGGCACCCCAAAAACGTCAGCACCCCAAAATATCCAACAAAACACCCCCAAAATCCCGACCAAAAATACCCAGAAACTGCCCCAAAATATCCACAGAAACCAGCACACCGCTGGACCCCACCATGGCAGCACAGGGCAGCTTCAGCTCCTGGAGCACCCCAAAATATCCAACAAAACACCCCAAAATCCCGACCAAAATACCCAGAAACTGCCCCAAAATATCCACAGAAACCAGCACACAACTGAACCCTCCCAAGGGGCCACAGGGCAGCTTCACCTCCTGGGGCACCCCAAAAATATCAGCACCCCACAAACCATTCCAATCACCCCCAAAACACCCTCAAAGCACCCCAAAACGACCCCAAACCTCAGGATTTATGGAAAATGAGCCACCTCTGGAAAGCACCTGGCAGTTTTGTGAGGGATGTGAGGCCCAGGGACCCAGGGGTGTTCCCCCCAAGTTTTGGGGTGCCTCCCCAGGTTTTGGGGTCACTCCTCAGGTTTTGGGGTCACTCCCCAGGTTCTGGAGTCCTCCCAGGCTTTAGGTTCCCCCCTCACAGCTTTTTGGGGTCATTCCCCAGGTTGTGGGGTCCCCTCAGGTATGGTGGCCCCCCAAGGTTTTGGGTTCGCCCCAAGTTTTGTGGCCATTCCCCCACATTCTGTGGTCACTCCCCCAGACTTTGTGGTCATTCCCCCAGGTTCTGTGGTCACTCCCCTGGGTTTTGGGTTCACCCCAAGTTTTGTGGCCATTCCCCACATTCTGTGGTCACTGCCCCAGGTTCTGTGGTCACTCCCCTGGGTTTTGGGGTCACTCCCCCAGGTTTTGGGTTCACCCCAAGTTTTGTGGCCATTCCCCACATTCTGTGGTCACTGCCCCCAGGTTTTGGGGTTAACCCCCCCCAGCTTTTGTGATCACTCCCCCAGGTTTTGGGGTCACTCCCCCAGGTTTTGTGGTCATTCCCCAGATTCTGTGGTCACTGCCCCCAGGTTTTGGGGTTAACCCCCCCAGAGGTTTTGTAATCACTCCCCCAGGTTTTGGGGTCTCCCCCGGGTTTGGAGGTACCTCGAAGAGCAGGGTGAGCAGCAGGATGCGCGTGGCCAGGTTGGAGGCCTGGGGCAGGGTGGCCATTTGGCTGATCCACTCCGACACCGTCTTGGTGTCGCTGGTGGTCAGCGGCACGGCCGCCTTGATCAGGACATCGGCTGCCTCCCACACCTGGGGGACGAGGGGTCAGTGGGTCAGTGGTCAGTGGGTCAGTGGTCAGCAGGGTCAGGGGTCAGTGGGGTCAGCAGGGTCAGTGGTCACTGGGGGTCAGTGGGGTCAGGGGGCATTGGGGATCAAGGTGATCATTGGGGGTCACAGGTCAGTGGGGCACGGCCACCTTGATCAGGACATCGGCTGCTTCCCACACCTGGGGGGACGAGTGGTCAGTGGGTCAGTGGTCAGCAGGGTCAGTGGTCAGCAGGGTCAGGGTCAGTGGTCACTGGGGGTCAGTGGGGTCAGGGGGCAGTGGGGATCAAGGTGATCACTGGGGGTCACAGGTCAGTGGGGCACGGCCACCCTTGATCAGGACATCGGCTGCTTCCCATACCTGGGGGGACCAAGTGGTCAGTGGGGTCAGGGGGCAGCAGTGGTCAGTGGGTAGTGGGGATCAGGGTGGTCAGTGGGGTTATGGGGTCACTGGGGCTCAGGGATCAGTGGGGCACAGCCACTTTGATCAGGACATTGGCTGCGTCCCACTCCTGTGAGTCAGTGGTCAGTGGGGTCAGGGAATCAGTGGGGCACGGCCACCTTGATCAGGACAACGGCCACCTCCCACACCTGAGAGATCAGTGGTCAGTGGGTCAGTGGTCAGCAGGGTCAGCAGGGTCAGTGGTCACTGGGGGTCAGTGGGGTCAGGGGGCAGTAGGGGTCAGGGAGAAGTGGGGATCAAGGTGATCACTGGGAGTCACAGGTCAGTGGGGCACAGCCACTTTGATCAGGACATTGGCTGCGTCCCACTCCTGTGAGTTGGTGGTCAGTGGGGTCAGGGGGGTCAGTGGGGCACAGCCACCTTGATCAGGACAACAGCCACCTCCCACACCTGAGAGATCAGTGGTCAGTGGGTCAGTAAGGGCCAGGGTGGTCAGTAGGGTTCAGGGGTCAGTAGGGCACGGCCGCCTTGATCAGGACATCGGCTGCCTCCTACACCTGGGGGTCAGTGGGGTCAGGGGTCACTGGAGGTCAGGGAGCAGTGGGGAAACAAGGTGGTCAAGTGGGGTTATGGGGTCACTGGAGTCAGTGGGGCATGGCCACCTTGATCAGGACAATGGCCACCTCCCACACCTGGGGGTCAGGGGGGTCAATGGAGATCAGTGGGTCAAATAAGGGCCAGGATGGTCAGTGGGGCTCAGGGGTCAGTGGTGGTCAGTGGGGGTCAAGGGTCAGCCAGGTTCAGGGGGGGCACAGCTGCCTCGATCAGGAGCTCCCACACCTGGGGGAGCTGAGTGGTCAGTGGGGGTCAGCAGGGTGCAGAGGGTCAGTAACGTTCAGGGCAGTCAGCAGGGTTCAGGTCAGTGCAGTCCAGTGTGGTCAGTGGGGTTCAGGGGGGCACCCGGCACACCTGGGGGTTCAGGGGGTCTCAGGGCAGGTTTAGGGGTCTTGGGGTAGGTTTGGCACAAGTTCAGGGGTCTCAGGGCTGGTTCAGGGTGGTTTAGAGGTCTCAGGGTTGGTTCAAGGTGGGTTTAGGGCGGGTTTAAGCTGGGTTTAGGGCTCCATATCTGCTGCACCACCTGCTTGAGCATGCTGTCCCAGCAGGCCGGGCCGTTGCAGCGCACAGCCATGATTTGGGTCAGGGATCTCAGGGTGGGTTTAGGGGTCTCATGGCTAGCTCAGGGTGGGTTTGGGGGTCTCAGGGTGGATTTAGGGCAGGTTTAGGCTGGGTTCAGAGCTCCATACCTGCTGCACCACCTGTTTGAGCACGCTGTCCCGGTAGGCCGGGCCATTACGGCACACAGCCATCATTGGGGTCAGGGGTCTCAGGTGGGTTTGGGACAGGTTTAGGTGTCTCAGGGCTGGTTCAGGGTGGGTTTAAGGGTCTCAGAGGTGGTTCAGGGTGGGTTTGGGACAGGTTTAAGCTGGATTTAGGGCTCCATACCTGCTGCACCACCTGTACGAGCACTGAGTCCCAGCAGGCCGGGCCATTGTGGCGCAACAGCCACCATTGGGGTCAGGGGTCTCAGGGTGGGTTTGGGGGTCTCGGGGCTGGTTCAGGATGGGTGTAGGGATCTCAGGGCTGGTTCAGGGTAGGTCTAGGGCAGGTTTAGGGCAGGTTTAAGCTGGGTTCAGGGCTCCATACCTGCTGCACCACCTGCCTGAGCACGCTGTCTTGGTAGGCCAGGCCATTGCGGCACACAGCCACCACTGGGGTCAGGGGTCTCAGGGTGGGCTTGGGACAGGTTTAGGGATCTCAGGGCTGGTTCAGGGTGGGTTTAGGGGTCTCAGGGTTGGTTCAGGATGGGTTTAGGTTGGTTTTAGGCTGGGTTCAGGGCTCCATACCTGCTGCACCACCTGTTTGAGCACACTGTCCCAGTAGGCCGGGCCATTACGGCACATGGCCATCACTGGGGTCAGGGATCTTGGAGCGTGTTTGGGGGCCTCGGGGTGGGTTTGGGGGCCTTGGTGGGTTTGGGACAGGTTCAGGATGGGTTTAAGCTGGGTTTAAAGCTCCATACCTGCTGCACCACCTGTTTGAGCACGCTGTCTTGGTAGGCCAGGCCAATGCGGCACACAGCCACCATTGGGGTCAGGGGTCTCAGGGTGGGTTTGGGACAGGTTTAGGGGTCTCAGGGCTGGTTCAGGGTGGGTTTAGGGGTGTCAGGGCTGGCTCAGGATGGATTTGGGGCAGGTTTAGGGTGGGTTTAGGGCAGATTTTGGCTGGGTTCAGGGCTTCCATACCTGCTGCACCACCTGTTTGAGCATGCTGTCCCGGTAGGCCGGGCCATTGCAGCACATGGCCACCATTGGGGTCAGGGTCTCAGGGTTGGTTCAGGGTGGGTTTAGGGGTGTCAGGGCTGGCTCAGGATGGATTTGGGGCTGGTTCAGGGTGGATTTAGGGCAGATTTAGGCTGGGTTCAGGGCTCCATACCTGCTGCACCACCTGTTTGAGCACGCTGTCGCGGTAGGCCGGGCCGTTGCGGCGCACGGCCGTCATCAGCAGGTCGCACACGCGGTACACGGTGTCGGGCAGCTCGTCCAGCAGCTGAGAGCAGCCCGGCAGCATCGAGTCCGTGAAGGCGCCGAGCTCGGCCGCCTCCAGCGGCTCGGCCCCCTCGAACTTCTCCAGGCACTTGGCCTCCTCCTCCTCCTGCCGCTCCCGTGCCCGCCGCTCCTCCTCCTCCTTGCGGCACGCGGCCTCCTGAGGGGGAAATGGGGTGAGGAGGGGGAGAAAGGGGGAGAAAGGGGGTTTGGGGCAGGGAAATGGGGGAGAAAGGGGGTTTGGGGCAGGGAAATGGGGGAGAAATGGGGGTTTGGGCAGGGAAATGGGGTTTGAGGAGAGAAATGGGGTTGGGGGCAGAGAAATGGGGGTTTGGGGCAGGGAAATGGAGGAGAAATGGGGTTTGGCAAAGGGAAATGGGGTTTGGGGCAGGGAAATGGGGTTTGAGGGGAGAAATGGGGGTTTGGGGCAGAGAAATGGGGGTTTGGGGCAAGGAAATGGAGGAGAAATGGGGGTTTGGGGCAGAGAAATGGGGTTTGGCAAAGGAAATGGGGTTTGGCAAAGGGAAATGGAGGAGAAATGGGGTTTGGCAAAGGGAAATGGGGTTTGGGGCAGGGAAATGGTGGAGAAATGGGGGTATGGGGCAGGGAAATGGGGTTTGAGGAGAGAAATGGGGTTTGGGGCAGAGAAATGGGGGTTTGGGGCAAGGAAATGGAGAGAAATGGGGGTTTGAGGCAGAGAAATAGGGTTTTAGGGACAGGAAATGGGGTTTTTGGGGCAGGAAATGGGGTTTTAGGGAGGGGAAATGGAGGTTTGGGGACAGGAAATGGGTTTTTTGGGACAGGAAATGGGTTTTAGGGACAGGAAATGGGGTTTTAGGGACAGGAAATGGGGATTTTGGGGGTCCCACCTCTGGGGACTCGGCGCGCTGCTCCATGGGGATGTCCTGGCCCAGGGACATGGCGATGGCTCTCATCATCTGATCCTCCTCTGACATGCTCAGGTCCTGGGGGGCAGCGTCAGGGGCTGCGGGGACCCCAAGAGCACCCCAAAAACCACCAGGAGCCCCAAAAACCACCCAAACCACCCAAAAATCTACCAGGAACTCCCAAAAACCACCCAAACCATCCCAAAACCCACCAGGAATCCCAAAAATCACCCAAACCATCCCAAAACCCACCAGGAATCCCAAAAACCACCCAAACCATCCCAAAACCCACCAGGAATCCCAAAAACCACCCAAACCATCCCAAAACCCACCAGGAGCCCCAAAAACCACCCAAAGCATCCCAAAACCCACCAGGAATCCCAAAAACCACCCAAAGCACCCCAAAACCCACCAGGAATCCCAAAAACCACCCAAACCATCCCAAAACCCACCAGGAGCCCCAAAAACCACCCAAAGCATCCCAAAACCCACCAGGAATCCCAAAAACCACCCAAAGCACCCCAAAACCCACCAGGAATCCCAAAAACCACCCAAAGCACCCCAAAACCCACCAGGAATCCCAAAAACCACCCAAACAACCACCCCAAAATCCACCAGGAACCTCCTCAAAGCAGCCCAAAAACCACCCAAAGCACCCCAAAAAAACCATCAAGACCTCCAAAAACCACCCAAACAACCCCAAAATCCCCAAGGACCCCACCCCCAAAACATCCCAAAACCCACAAGGAACCCCCATAAACCAATGAAGACCCCCCCAAAACCCCTCAGGATCCCTCCCAAACCCCCCCCCCAAGTCCTCCTTATTTCCCCTTCCCCCACTGCAGGACTCCCCCAAACCCCTCCCTGATCGCCCCAAATCCTCCCTATTTCCCTTTCCCCACTACAAGAGCCCCCCCAAATCCCCCCATTTTCCCTCCCCCTGTTGTGCCCCCCCAGCCCCACTGACCCGTGCAGAGCCCCCCATGAGTGGGGGTGGGTGGGTGAGCAGGTACTCCGTGGCCTGCTCCATGGTGTTGGTGTTGAGCAGGGCCTCCATGGCGTGCTCCCGTGAGAAACCCATGTCCATCAGCTGGGGGGGGGGGCACACAGAGGGGTCAGGGGGGATTTGGGAGCATGAGGAAGGGTTTGAGGGGCACAAGGAGGGGTTTGAGGAGGATTTGGTGCGACTTCCCACCTCCCATTTTTCCCTTCCACCCCCCATTTTTTTATCCCATGTCTCAGTTTTTTCCATGCCATCCTTCAGTTTTTGAGCTCCCACCCCCATTTTTTTCCCTCCCATCCCCATTTGTTTCCTCCTACCCCCATTTCTCCATCCCACCTCCCATTTTTTTTTGTCTCATCCCTCAGTTTTCAGCCTCCTACCCCTCATTTTTCCCTCCCACCCCCCCATTTCTCAACTTCCTACTCCCCCAGTTTTTTGCCCCATCCGTTTTTTCCCTCCCACCCCCCATTTCTCCATCCCACCCCCATTTCTCCATCCCACCCCCCATTTTTCCATCCCACCCTTTAGTTTTCAGCCTCCCACCCCCCATTTTTCAACACCTCCTACCCCCCATATTTTTGTCCCATCCCTCAGTTTTTGACCTCCCATCCTTCAGTTTTTGAGCTCTCACCCCCAATTCTCCATCCCACCTCCCATTTTTTGGTCCCAACCTTCAGTTTTCAGCCTCCTATCCCCATTTTCCCCCTCCCACCTCCCATTTTTCCCCATCCCACCCCCATTTCTCCCCTCCCACTCCCATTTTCCGCCCTCCCACCCCCATTTCTCCTCTCCCACCCCCATTTTGCCCCCTCCCACCCCCATTTCTCCCCATCCCACCTCCCATTTTTCCCCTCCCACCCCCATGTTTCCCCCTCCCACCCCCATTTTCCCCCCTCCCACCTCCCATTTCTCTCCATCCCACCCCCATTTTCCCCCTCCCACCTCCCATTTTCCCCCATCCCACCCCCATTTCTCCCCTCTCACCTCCCACTTTCCCCCCTCCCACCCCCATTTCTCCCATCCCACCCCCATTTTCCCCCCTCCCACCCCCATTTTTCCCCATCCCACCCCCATTTTCCCCCCTCCCACCCATTTTCCCCCATCCCCACACCTGCTGCAGCTGCTGCTGGTTGACGTGGGGCTCCCTGCGGGCTCCCCCCTCGTCGCCCCCGGGCTCGTCGGGCGCGGGTCCCTCTCGCTCGCGGCCCAGGCGCTCGCGCAGCAGCGGCTCCGCGCGCAGGATGTGGCACAGGATGGCCAGCATGGACTCGGCCATGCGGCCCCCGTACACCTTCAGCGGCCGCCGCTGCCACAGCTGCTTGATGCAGGCGAACGCGGCCTGGGGACACAGCGGGGACACCGTGGGGACATGGTGGGATATAGTGGGGACATGGTGGGGATACAGCAGAGAGAAGGTGGGGACACGCTGGGGACACGGTGGGGACATGATGGGATATAGTGGGGACATGGTGGGGACAGGCACAGACATAGAGGGGACACGGGGACATGGTGGGGACATGGTGGGGATACGGCAGAGAGAAGGTGGGGACAGGGTGGGGACATGGCAGGGAGCAGGTGGGGACATCGTGGGGACATGGTGGGGACAGGCACAGACATAGAGGGGACATGGGGATATGGTGGGGACACGGCGGGGACATGATGGGATATAGTGGGGACACGGTGGGGACATGGCAGGGAGCAGGTGGGGACATGGCAGGGAGAAGGTGGGGACATGGTGGGGACAGGTACAGACATAGAGGGGACATGGTGGGGACATGGTGGGGACATGGCAGGAAGCAGGTGGAGACATGGTGGGGACATGGCAGGGACACAGCGGGGACATGGTGGGGATACGGCAGAGAGAAGGTGGGGACACGTTGGGGACATGGCAGGGAGCAGGTGGGGACATGGTGGGGACAGGCACAGACATAGAGGGGACACGGGGACATGGTGGGGACATGGTGGGGACATGGCAGGGAGAAGGTGGGGCCATGGTGGGGACATGGCAGGGAGAAGGTGGGGACATGGTGGGGACATGGCAGGGACACGGTGGGGACATGGCAGGGACACGGTGGGGACACGGTGGGGACATGGCAGGGAGAAGGTGGGGACACGGTGGGGACATGGCAGGGAGAAGGTGGGGACATGGTGGGGATATGGTAGGAACACGGGGACATGGCAGGGACACGGTGGGGACACAGCGGGAACATGGTGGGGACAGGCAGGGACATGGGGATATGGTGGGGACACGGCGGGGACATGATGGGATACAGTGGGGACATGGTGGGGACATGGCAGGGAGCAGGTGGGGACATCGTGGGGAGAAGGTGGGGACATGGTGGGGACAGGCACAGACATAGAGGGAACACGGGGACATGGTGGGGACATGGTGGGGACATGGCAGGGACACGGTGGGGACAGGCAGGGACATGGAGGGGACATGGAGGGGACATGGGGATATGGTGGGGACAGGCAGGGACATGGAGGGGATGTGGGGACATGGTGGGATATAGTGGGGACATGGTGGGGACACAGCAGAGAGAAGGTGGGGACATGGTGGGGACATGGCAGGGAGCAGGTGGGGACATCGTGGGGAGAAGGTGGAGACATGGTGGGGACATGGCAGGGAGAAGGTGGGGACATGGTGGGGACACAGCGGGGACATGGAGGGGACGTGGGGACAGGCAGGGACATGGAGGGGACGTGGGGACATGGTGGGGACATGGTGGGATATAGTGGGGACAAGGCGGGGATATGGCAGAGAGAAGGTGGGGACACGTTGGGGACATGGCAGGGAGGTGGGGACATGGTGGGGACATGGCAGGGAGCAGGTGGAGACATCATGGGGAGAAGGTGGGGACATGGTGGGGACATGGCAGGGACACGGTGGGGACATGGTGGGGACAGGCAGGGACATGGTGGGGACAGGCACAGACATAGAGGGAACACGGGGACATGGTGGGGACATGGCAGGGAGAAGGTGGGGACACAACGGGGACATGGTGGGGACAGGCAGGGACATGGAGGGGACATGGGGATATGGTGGGGACACGGCGGGGACATGATGGGATACAGTGGGGACACGGTGGGGACATGGCAGAGAGAAGGTGGGGGACATGATGTGGACATGGCAGGGAGGTGGGGACAGGGTGGGGACATGGCAGGGAGCAGGTGGGGACATCGTGGGGAGAAGGTGGGGACATGGTGGGGACAGGAACAGACATAGAGGGGACACGGGGACATGGTGGGGACATGGCAGGAAGCAGGTGGAGACATGGTGGGGAGAAGGTGGGGAGAGGCACAGACATAGAGGGGACACGGGGACATGGCAGGGAGAAGGTGGGGACATGGTGGGGACACAGCGGGAACATGGTGGGGACAGGCAGGGACATGGGGGGGACATGGGGATATGGTGGGGACACGGTGGGAACATGGCAGGAGAAGGTGGGGGACATGATGTGGACATGGGGGAGCATGGTGGGGACATGGCAGGGAGAAGGTGGGGACATAACGGGGAAATGGTGGGGACAGGCACAGACATAGAGGAGACACGGGGACATGGTGGGGAGAAGGTGGGGACATGGTGGAGACACGGTGGGAAATGGTGGGCACATGGTGGGCACATGGTGGGGACACGGCAAGGAGAAGGTGAGGACACAGTGGAGACACGCAGGGACATGGAGGGGACACAGTGGGGACATGGTGGAGAGAAGGTGGGAAACGGTGGGGACATGTCGAGGACAAGGACAAGGTGGGGACACGGAGGGGATACGGTGGGACGTGGGTTTTGGTGGGAAGGAGAAAAGCAGTTTGCCCCCTCAAACCCCATTTTCCCCTGCCTCAAACCCCATTTGCTGGCACATCCAAATTCCCCCGCAAACCCCATTTCCCCCTTCTCACCCACTTTTTCCCCCCG
Source organism: Melospiza melodia melodia (assembly GCF_035770615.1). Lineage (NCBI taxonomy): Eukaryota > Metazoa > Chordata > Aves > Passeriformes > Passerellidae > Melospiza > Melospiza melodia. Next base: position 147,920 of record NW_026948513.1, read on the forward strand.
GAACCCCATTTCCTCCCCCCAAACCCCATTTCCTCCCCCAAACCCCATTTCCCCCTCCCCAAACCCCATTTCCCCCTACAAACCCATTTCACTCCCCCAAAACCCCATTTCCCCTCCCCAAACCCCATTTTCCCCTGCCCCAAACCCCATTTCCCCCTCCCCAAACCCCATTTCCTCCCCCAAACCCCATTTCCCCCACCCAAACCCCATTTCCCCCTCCCCAAACCCCATTTTCCCCTGCCCCAAACCCCATTTCCTCCCCCCAAACCCCATTTCCCCCACCCAAACCCCATTTCCCCTCCCCAAACCCCATTTTCCCCTGCCCCAAACCCCATTTCCCCCTCCCCAAACCCCATTTCCCCCTCCCCAAACCCCATTTCCCCCCTCCCCAAACCCCATTTCCTCCCCCCAAACCCCATTTCCCCCTCCCCAAACCCCATTTCCCCCTCCCCAAACCCCATTTCCCCCTGCCCCAAACCCCATTTCCCCCTCCCCAAACCCCATTTCCCCCTCCCCAAACCCCATTTCCCCCTCCCCAAACCCCATTTTTCCCCCTGCCCACCTTCTGGGTGACCACGAGGAAGCGCAGGGCGCTGAAGGGGCGGGTGTCCATGTGGGGGGCCTTGGCAGGCAGGGCATGGGGGGACTCCAGCACCGTGCTGGGGTTCACCATCTTCTCCACCAGCATCAGCCACGCGTCCAGGAACTCCCCGGTGCCGTCCGGCAGGTCGGGGTGCTCCAGACCCTCCCCAACAGGCACCTTGCCCCCCATGGACAGCGCCCAGTTAAAGGTCCTGGGGGGAAAAAAAAGGGATTTGGGGTGTTGGGAGGGACCCTGAGGTCATGGGAGGGACCCCCAAGGTCGTGGGAGTGACCAGTTAAAGGGTCTGGGGGGAATTTGGGGTGTTGGGAGGGATCCCGAGGTCATGGAAGTGACCAGTTAAAGGTCCTGGGGGGAAAAAAGGGATTTGGGGTGTTGGGAGTGTCCCCCCACCCACAGGAGTTGGAGGGGTCAGTGTCCAGGGTCAGGGTCAGGGTCCAGGAGAATTAGTCTGTGTCTGTGGTCAGTGTCCAATGTCCAGGAGCAGTGGTCAGTGTCCATGATCATTGTTCAGTATCCATGGTCAGTGTCCAGGAGCACTGGTCAGTGTCCAGTCAATGTCCATGATCATTGTTCAGTATCCATGGTCAGTGTCCAGTGTCCAGGAGCACTGGTCAGTGTCCAGTCAATGTCCATGATCATTGTTCAGCATCCATGGTCAGTGTCCAGTGTCCAGGAGCACTGGTCAGTGTCCAGTCAATGTCCATGATCATTGTTCAGTATCCATGGTCAGTGTCCAGTGTCCAGTCAGTGTCCATGATCATTGTTCAGTATCCATGGTCAGTGTCCAGTGTCCAGGAGCACTGGTCAGTGTCCAGTCAATGTCCATGATCATTGTTCAGTATCCACGGTCAGTGTCCAGGAGCACTGGTCAGTGTCCAGTCAATGTCCATGATCATTGTTCAGTATCCATGGTCAGTGTCCAATGTCCAGGAGCACTGGTCAGTGTCCAGTCAGCACCCATAATCAATGTCCTGTGTCCATGGTCAGTGTCTGAGGTCCATGGTCAGCGTGCAGTCAGTGTCCAGTGTCCGGTCAGTGTGTGGTCAGTGTCCAGTGTGTGGTCAGTGTCCAGCGTCCAGTCAATGTCCAGGGTGTGGTCAGTGTCTGGGCAGTGTCTGGAGTCCATGGTCAGTGTCTGAGGTCCATGGTCAGCGTCCAGTCAGTGTCTGGGCAGTGTCTGGAGTCCATGGTCAGTGTCCAGCGTCCAGTCAGTGTCTGGCAAGTGTCTGGAGTCCATGGTCCAGTGTCCACACAGTGTCCAGCTCACTCGAAGAGGGCGTTGTGGCCACCGGAGCAGAGGAATTTCTGCAGCATGAGGTGATAGGGGAACTTGCGCTCGTCGAACAGCATGGGCGACGTGAACCCCACCGAGCAGATGAAGAACGTCAGCCTGGGGGGCACAGGGTGGGGGTCAGTGCTGGGCATGGCACTGGGCACGGCCACTGACCACAGGCACTGACCACGGCACCAAGCACGGCCATGGGCACTGACCACAGCACCGGGCATGGCCACGGGTACTGCCCACAGCACCGGGCATGGCCACGGGTACTTGCCCACAGCACCGGGCATGGCCACGGGTACTGCCCACAGCACTGGGCATGGCCATGGGCACTGACCACGGCACCAGCAGGGCCATGGGTACTGCCCACAGCACCAGGTACAGGTACTGACCACAGCACCAGGTACAGGTACTGACCACAGCACCAGCCACGGGCACTGCCCAAGCTCCACCCCTGGAGGTGGCAGACCCACCCTTATTCCTGTCCTTGTCCTTCCCATCCCTGTCCCTGTAATCCCAGCCCCTCCTCTTTCCAAGCCCACCCCACTCCCAACCTCAACCTTCTCCTGCACCCTGTCCCATTTCCAACTCCCAGCTCCTCCTGTTCCAGCCTCACCCCCGCCCTATTCCCATTCCCATACCTATCCTTGTTTCTGTTCCCATTCCCTCCCCTATTCCCAATCCCATTCCCACTCCCCCTCCTGTTTCCATCCCTGCTCCAATTCCTATCCTCACTCCCATTTCCTCTCTCTCTCCTGCTCCCAATCCCGTTCCTATTCCCATTCCCATCCCAGTTCCCGTTCCCATTCCCATCCCAGTCCTCATGGTCACTGCCCGGAACCGTGGTGTTGGGGTGTAGGGGGGCGGTTGCCAGCTCAGCCCCTTGGTCAGCAGCCGGGTCAGCGCCGAGGCCGTGCCCATCCCATTCCCACCCCAATTCCTGTTCCCATCTCATCCCATCCCAGTTCCTGTTCCCATCCCATCTCATCCCATCCCAATTCCTGTTCCCATCCCATCTCATCCCATCCCAGTTCCTGTTCCCATTCCATCTCATCCCATCCCAATTCCTGTTCCCATCCCATCTCATCCCATCCCAGTTCCTGTTCCCATCCCAATTCCTGTTCCCATCCCATCCCAATTCCTGTTCCCATCCCATCTCATCCCATCCCAGTTCCTGTTCCCATCCCAATTCCTGTTCCCATCCCATCCCAATTCCTGTTCCCATCCCATCTCATCCCATCCCAATTCCTGTTCCCATCTCATCCCATCTCATCCCAATTCCTGTTCCCATCCCATCCCATCCCATCTCATCCCATCCCAGTTCCTGTTCCCATCCCATCTCATCCCATCCCAATTCCTGTTCCCATCCCAGTTCCCATTTCCTGTTCCCATCCCATCCCACTGTCCCCACTGTCCCCACAGTCACTGACCGGAACCGTGGCGTGGGGGTGTAGGGGGGCGGTTGCCAGCTCAGCCCCTTGGTCAGCAGCCGGGTCAGCGCCGAGGCCGTGCCCATCCCCATCCCATCCCAGTTCCCATTCCCTCCCAATCCCAGTCCTCATGGTCACTGACCGGAACCGTGGCGTTGGGGTGTAGGGGGGCGGTTGCCAGCTCAGCCCCTTGGTCAGCAGCCGGGTCAGCGCCGAGGCCGTGGCGCGGGCGGCCGCGGTGGGCGCGGGGGGCGGCGGCGGCGGCGTGGTGGCTGCGGCGCTGCCGCACCGGGGAGCCCACGCAGAGCTTGACCAGCAGCCCAAAGAGCTCGGCCAGAGCCCGGCCCAGCCGCGATGAGGCTGTGGGGACATGGGGACGGTGAGACCACAGGCGGGGGGACATGGGGACAAGCTTGGCCGGTGCCCAGCCCAGCCGAGACAAGGCTGTGGGGACATGGGGACGGTGAGATCCTTGGTGAGGACAGGGGGACACAAGGGACAGAAGGACACAGGGGACAAGCTTGGCAAGCGCCCAGCCCAGCCGAGACAAGGCTGTGGGGACATGGGGACAGTGAGACCACAGGCGGGGACAGGGGGACACAGGGGACAAGTTTGGCCGGAGTCCAGCCCAGCTGTGACGAGGCTGTGGGGACATGGGGACGGTGAGATCCTTGGTGGGGACAGGGGGACACAGGGGGACAGAAGGACACAGGGGACAAGCTTGGCCAGCGCCCAGCCCAGCCGAGACAAGGCTGTGGGGACATGGGGACGGTGAGATCCTTGGTGGGGACAGGGGGACATAGGGGACAGAAGGACACAGGGGACAAGCTTGGCCAGCGCCCAGCCCGGCCGTGACGAGGCTGTGGGGACACGGGGACAATGAGACCCTTGGTGGGGGACAGAGGCGAGACCCCTGGGATCCCCCGAGCTGTTTTAGAGGCCCCTAATCAGATTTTAGGGTCTCCCAGGCTATTTCTGGACACCCCCAATCCACTTTTGGAACTCCCTAACATAGTTTTGGGGTCCCTCAGCCTGATTTTGGGGTCCCTCAGGCCATTTTTGGCGTCCCTCAGGCTGTTTTTAGAACCCCCAACCCCATTTCTGGAGCCCCCTACCCCATTTCTGGATGCCCCAGGCAATTTTTGGAGCCCCCTACCCCAATTTTCAGGACCTCAAGCCATTTCTGGAGCCCCCAGACCCATTTTTGGAGCCCCCCCAGCCCATTTTAGGGTCCCCCCTCACCGGAGAGCAGGGGTTTGATCTGTTTGATGCGGGCGGCCATGGCCGGGGTGATCTTGGCCTTGGCTTTGGGGTCGCTGGCGCTGGGCTCGTCCGTCTCCATGGGGGCCAGGGGCTCCCCCTCCAGCCCCATCCCCTCCAGCAGCCCCTGGGCTGGGGGGGGGTCACTGCCCACCCCCCCTGCAGGGCCCGGGCCCTCGGCCTCGCCTTCTGTGGGGGAGAGGGGGGAAAGACCCATAGAGACCCCCCAAAAGTGACACTTCCCAGAGAGACCCCCCGAAAACTGGATATTCCTACAGAGACTCTCCCCAAAAGTGACCCCTCCCACAGAGACCCCCCAAAAACTGGAAATTCCTACACAGACCCCCATCCAAAAGTGACCCTTACCATGGAGACCCCCCAAAACTGGAAATTCCTACACAGACCCCCATCCAAAAGTGACCCCTCCCACAGAGACCCCCAAAACTGGAAATTCCTACACAGATCCCCCCTCAAACCTGATATTTCCTAGAGAGATCCCCCCAAAACTGACCTGCCCCAGAGATCCCACCCCCAAAATTCATCTTTCACACAGAGACCCCCTCAAAAACCTTTCCAAGACCCCCCCAAACCCAATTTGCCCCAGAGACCCTCCCCAACACCCCAAAACCCTCATAAAACCCCCCCATAACCCCCAGAAATCCTCCCCAGACCCACATAAATCCCCCCATAACCCCCAGAAATCCCCACATAACCCCCAGAAATCCCCCAAAACCTCCCAAAACACCCATAAATCCCACATAAATCCCAAAAACCCTCCCAAAACACCCATAAAACCCTCCCAAAACACCCATAAATCCCCCCCCAAACCCTCCCAAAACCCCCCAAAATGCCATAAATACCCCCCAAAATGCCCCCGAGCCCCACCTGCCCTGCGGCCGCCCTGGGGAGGGCTGGGCGCCGTTTTCTCCTCCTTGGGCACGAGTTTCTGCATGTCAGCCTGGCCAAACTCACAGCCTGGGGGGAGACTGGGGGGGCACGGGGGGGGTCAGGGGGCACCTCCTGGGCACCCAGAGCCCTCCCAGTGCCCCCCAGTAACCTGGCAGGGGGGTACAGACACTGGGAGCAGCCCAATGTCCCCAAAACCTTCACCAGTGATCTCCCAGTGCCCCCCAAACCCTCACCAGTGCCCCCAATGCCCTCCCAGTGCCCCCCAAACCCTCACCAGTGCCCCCAATGCCCTCCCAGTGCCCCCCAAACCCTCACCAGTGCCCCCAATGCCCTCCCAGTGCCCCCCAGTAACCTGGTAGGGGGGTACAGACACTGGGAGCGGCACAACTGGCTCAGCCCAATGTCCCCAAAACCTTCACCAGTGACCTCCCAGTGCCCCCCAAACCCTCACCAGTGCCCCCAATGCCCTCCCAGTGCCCCCAATGCCCCCCAGTGCCCCCCAGTAACCTGGTAGAAGGGTACAGACACTGGGAGCGGCACAACTGGCTCAGCCCTGTGTCCTTCCAGTGTCCCCAAAACCTTCACCAGTGATCTCCCAGTGCCACCCAAACCTTCACCAGTCCCTCCAGTACCCTCCCAGTGTCCCCAGTGCCTCCAACCCTCACCAGTGCCCTCCCAGTGCCACCCAAACCCTCACCAGTGCCCCCAGTGCCCTCCCAGTGCCCCCCAGTAACCTGGTAGGGGGGTACAGGCACTGGGAACGGCACAACTGGCTCAGCCCAATGTCCCCAAAACCTTCACCAGTGACCTCCCAGTGCCCCCCAAACCCTCACCAGTGCCCCCAATGCCCTCCCAGTGCCCCCAATGCCCCCCCAGTGCCCCCAATGCCCTCCCAGTGCCCCCCAAACCCTCACCAGTGCCCCCAATGCCCCCCCCAGTGCCCCCCAGTAACCTGGCAGGGGGGTACAGACACTGGGAGCGGCACAACTGGCTCAGCCCAGTGTCCCTCCAGTGCCCCCCAAACCCTCACCAGTCCCTCCCAGTGCCCCTCAAACCCTCCCCAGTCCATCCCAGTGCCCCCCAAACCCTCACCAGTCCATCTCAGTGCCCTCCCAGTGCCCCCCAAGCCTTCACCAGTCCCTCCCAGTGCCCCCCAAACCCTCCCCAGTCCATCCCAGTGCCCTCCCAGTGCCCCCCAGTCGCTCCCAGTGTCCCCAGTACCTGTTGGGGGTGCAGAGGGACAGCAGCACGGTGCTCTCCCACACCAGCGAGCAGTAGAGCTGGCTCAGCTTGCCCAGCACGCTCAGCCCCAGCTGGGACCCCCACTGGTTCACTGAGATGGCCCTGATCTCGCTCTGGGGGGACCCCAAAATTCCCTGAGACCCCAAAGCTCCTCCCCAAACCCCACTCAAATTCCTCAAACCCCCCTCAAATTCCCCCAAACCCCACTCAAACCACCCCAAACCCCTCCCCAAGCCCGATTCCAAGCCCCTCAAACCCCATTCCAAGCCCCCCAAACCCCATTCAAACTTTCCAAGCCCCATTCAAACCACCCCAAGCCCCACCAAACCCCATTTAGAAGTTCCCAAGCCCCACTGCAAACCCCCCCAAATCCCTCCCCAAGCCCCCCCAAATTGGTTTTAAAACTCTCCAACCCCCTTCAAACCCCATTCTAAGCCCCCCAAACCCCTCCCCAAGCCTCCAAACCCCATTCAAACCCCATTCCAACCCCCCAAACCCCTGCCCAAGCCCCCCAAACCCCATTCAAACCCCCTCAAACCCCATTCCAAGCCCCCCAAACCCCATTCAAATCCCTCAAACCCCATTCAAACCACCCCAAACCCCTCCCCAAGCCCAATTTCAAGCCCCCCAAATCCCCTCAAACCCCATTCCAAGCCCCTCAAACCCCATTCAAATCCCTCAAACCCCATTCAAATCCCTCAAACCCCATTCAAACCACCCCAAACCCCTCCCCAAGCCCCCCAAACCCCATTCAAACCCCCTCAAACCCCATTCAAAGCACCCCAAACCCCATTCAAACCCCCTCAAACCCCATTCCAAGCCCCCCAAACCCCATTCAAATCCCTCAAACCCCATCCAAACCACCCCAAACCCCATTCAAGGCCCCCAAACCCCCTCAAACCCCATTCCAAGGCCCCCCAAACCCCTCCCCAAGCCCCCCAAACCCCATTTAAACCCCCCCCCCCCCAACGCCCCAACCCCCTGCCCCATTACCTGTCCCACCCTGCAGGTGTGCACAAACATCATGATGAAGGCGTGGGCGGCGGTCAGGGCGTGCAGCAGGGGGGTGGCCTGGGCTGACAGGGTGGCATCGGGCACTGCCCCCGCCCCCGCCAGCTCCCGCAGCAGCACCGACCCCCCCGGGGCCTCGATGGGCCGGTGCAGCGGCTCCAGGGCCGAGAGCACGGCCTCGAGCTGCACCAGCCCCTCCTGCAGCACCTTGGGCTCGTGGGAGAGAGTCTGGGGGGACACAGAGGGGACACGGGGGTCACTGAGGGGGCACTGAATGCTCCTGAGGGGCACTGAATCCTCCTGGGCATCACTGAACTGTCCTGGGGGGCACTGAACCCTCCTGCAGCACCTTGGGCTCGTGGGACAGCGTCTGGGGGGACACAGAGGGGATGTGGGGGTCACTGGGGGGGCACTGAACCCTCCTGGGGGTCACTGAACCCTCCTGGGCATCACTGAACTGTCCTGGGGGGCACTGAACCCTCCTGGGGGGCACTGAACCCTCCTGGGGGGGCACTGAACTGTCCTGGGCATCACTGAACTGTCCTGGGGATCACTGAACTGTCCTGGGGGGCACTGAACCCTTCTGGGGGGCACTGAACCCTTCTGGGGGGCACTGAACTGTCCTGGGGATCACTGAACCCTCCTGCAGCATCTTGGGCTCGTGGGAGAGAGTCTGGGGGGACACAGAGGGGACATGGGGGTCACTGAGGGGGCACTGAACCCTCCTGGGGATCACTGAACCCTCCTGGGCATCACTGAACTGTCCTGGGGGGCACTGAACCCTCCTGGGGGGGCACTGAACTGTCCTGGAGAGCCTTGGGCTCGTGGGAGAGAGTCTGGGGACAGACAGACAGGGGACACGGGGGTCACTGAGGGGTCACTGAACCCTCCTGGAGAGCCTTGTGGGAGAGTCTGAGAGGACAAAGAGGGGACATTGGGGTCACTGAACCCTCCTGGGGGGCACTGAACCCTCCGGGAGCACCTTGGGCTCATGGGACAGTGACTGGGGACACAGAGAGCGTCGTCAAGATCCATTCCAGAAGGGATTTGCAGGCCCTCAGCCGTACCAGGATGGATTTGCAGCCCCCCAGGATGGATTTAAACCCCCCAGGATGGATTTGCAGCCCCCCAGGATGGATTTGCAGCCCCCCAGGATAGATTTAAACCCCCCAGGGTCACCAGGATGGATTTGCAGCCCCCCAGGATGGATTTAAACCCCCCAGGTTCACCAGGATGGATTTGCAGACCCCAGGATGGATTTGCAGTCCCCCAGGATGGATTTAAACCCCCCAGGCTCACCAGGATGGATTTGCAGACCCCAGCCACGGCCTGGCAGGCTGCAGAGGTGGGGAAGTCCACGGGCAGGTTGGGCAGCCCCAGGATGGTGACGAGCGGCCGCAGCCCCCGCTGGGCCACGAACTCCTGGCAGTGATCGTCCGTGGTGTTGTTGCTCAGGATGGACTCCACGAACTTCATCTGGGACAAAAGGGGGTCAGGGGGGCTCTGAACCCCCTCAGAACCACTGGGGACCCCCAGGGATGGCGCTGGGCCTCACCACGTTGAGGATGTAGTCCATGAGCGGGATGGGGATGCGTTCCTCCGTGCCCACCACGCTGCAAGCACAGAAAGGGTGGTGAGAAAGGTGTGACACCCCCCCCCCCCCCCAGGACACAAAATCAGAGTTAACGAGGCTGGGAGAGACCTCTGAGACCACTCCTGACCTTGTCACCAAGTGTCACACCCTAGCTTGGCTTTAACACCTCCCTGCCAGACCCTTTCTGGGGAGTTTTTGCCCATTTCCAGCCTAAATTTTCCCCCTAATCCCTTTTGTCCAGGCTGAACCTCTTCCCGAGCTCCTTCAGGATCCCCCAGACCCTTCCCCAGCTCCTTCAGGATCCCCCAGACCCTTCCCCACCTCCTTCAGGATCCCCCGGAGCCTTCCCCAGCTCCCTCAGGATCCCCCAGAGCCTTCCCCAGCTCCTTCAGGACCCTCCAGACCCTTCCCCACCTCCTTCAGGATCCCCCAGACCCTTCCCCACCTCCTTCAGGATCCCCCAGAGCCTTCCCCAGCTCCTTCAGGATCCCCCAGACCCTTCCCCACCTCCTTCAGGACCCTCCATACCCTTCCTCAGCAGCCCCAGACCCTTCCCCAGCACCCCCAGACTCCTCCATATCCTTCCCCAGCTCCCAAAGGATCCTTCCCACCCCAGACCATCAATAATCCAGGACTGAACACAGATCCCTGGGGCCACAAATTTGACTTGGGGACACCACACACCCAGGGGACACCCCAGACCCCCTCAGCCCGCCCTGTGCTGCTCACGTCTGGCTGGGCTCTGCCTCGCTCTGCTGGGCAGCCCCGAAGCTCTGCATGGCCTGCACTTCCTCCTCCTCCTCATCCTCGCTCGAGGCCTCCTCGGCGGCGTGGGGCGAGCGCGGGGGCGGCGTGGCCGCCGTCCCGTCCGCCTTCTGCATCGACGGCTTCTGGCAGATGTACTTGGGGTCCCGGCCCAGGCTGCAGATCTCCTCCAGCAGCTGTGGAAGGGCTGGCATTTAGGGGGAGCTGGAGACATTTTGGGGGGCCCTAAAGGCCGACAAGGGTCCCCAGGTTGTCACCTTGATGATGGCGGTGGTGGCGTCGGTCTTGAGCGTGGGCTGGTGTCGCATCAGCTCGTCCACGGCGCTGCCCAGGTTGGAGGCTGTGTCACCTGGGGGGGGGACAGAGGTGGTTTTGGGGGAGGCAGAGGTGATTCTGGGGGGGGCACAGCAGGTTTTGGGGGGCCAGAAATGGTTCTAGGAGTTAAATAAATAAGAGGTGATACCTAAAATAAACACGAGTGTCTCCAAAAAATAAGGGAATTATTTAAACGTTAGGATGATGTTTTGCTAAAATGCTGGTAGGATCTCCAACGTCCCTGATGTCGCCAGTGTCCCTAGTACTCCCAATGTCCCCAGTATCCCCCAGTGTCCCCAGTACCCCCAGCTCACCCAGGGGGTCAGAGCTGTGGTGGTGGCACGTGGCAGGCAGGCAGTCGGGGACAGCAGCACCTCGTGTGTCCCCAGTATCTCCAGTACACCCCAGTATCCCCAGTACCCACAACGTCACCAGAATCCCCAGTGTCCCCAGCTCACCCAGGGGGTCGGAGCTGCAGCAGCGCCGCATGGCAAGCAGGCAGTCGGGGACAGCAGCACCTTGTGTGTCACCAGTATCCCCAGTACACCCCAGTTCCCCCAGTGTTCCCAGTTCCCCCAGTGTCCCCAGCTCACCCAGGGGACTGGAGCTACAGCAGCACCACATGGCGGGCAGGTAGTCAGGGGACAGCAGCACCTCGTGTGTCCCCAGTATCTCCAGTACACCCCAGTCCCCCCAGTATCCCCAGTCCCCCCAGTGTCCCCAGCTCACCCAGGGGGTCGGAGCTGCGGCGGCGGCGCATGGCGGGCAGGTAGTCGGGGGACAGCAGCACCTTGAAGAGGCGCTCGAAGGGCTGGCACTGCACGAAGCTCTGCAGCCCCCGCGCGTTCAGGCACAGCGCGCTGAACACGTTGGGCAGAGAGCCCAGCACCTCCCGCGTGGCTGGCACCTGCACAGGGGAGGGGCAGGTCAGGGGCTGGGGCACACCTGGGGCACGTGTGGGGCACACACAGGGCAGGGTGAGGGGCTGGGAGCACACCTGGGGCACGTGTGGGGCACACACAGGGCAGGGTGAGGGGCTGGGAGCACACCTGGGGCACGTGTGGGGGAGGTGAGGGGCTGGGGCACACCTGGGGCAGGTGTGGGGCACACACAGGGCAGGGTGAGGGGATGGGGCACACCTGGGGCACGTGTGGGGCACACACAGGGCAGGGTGAGGGGCTGGGGCACACCTGGGGCAGGTGTGGGGCACACACAGAGCAGGGTGAGGCACAGGGGGCACACCTAATGTGGGGCAGGTCAGGGGCTGGGGGCACACCTGGTGTGGGGCAGACACAAGGCAGAGCTGGGGCACGGGAGGGGCAGATGGTGGGGCAAGCACTGGGCAAGTGAGGGGCAAAGCTGGCACAGACATTGGGCAGGTGAGGGGCAAAGCTGGCACAGACATTGGGCAGGTGAAGGGCACAGCTGGCACAGACATTGGGCAGGTGAAGGGCACAGGCAGCTGAGGGCAAAGCTGGCACAGACATTGGGCAGGTGAAGGGCACAGCTGGCACAGACATTGGGCAGGTGTTGCACAGGCAGGTGAAGGGCAAAGCTGGCACAGACATTGGGCAGGTGAGGGCAAAGCTGGCACAGACATTGGGCAGGTGTTGCACAGGCAGGTGAGGGCAAAGCTGGCACAGACACTGGGCAGGTGTGGCACCAGCATGGGCAGGTGAGCAGCAGGCAGGGAGGGAGGTGCAGGGTGGAGCTGGGGCAGGTGTGACACTAACACGGGTGACAGGCACAGAACAGGTGTGGGGACAGGTGAACCTGGAGCAGGTGTAGGAGAGGAAATGGAAGAGGCGCAAAGCAGGTGTGGGGACAAGTGAAGGGCAGATGAGGCAAAAGGAGGTGGAACGGGGGCAGGGCAGGTAATGGGACAGGTGTGGGGGACAGGTGAGGGGACAGGTGCAAGGGATGGGAAATAGAACAGGTGGGGAACAGTGGCAGGGGTCAGGAAATGGAACAGATGCAAAGACAGGTGAGGGGACACGTGAGAAAACAGATATTGGCAACCACAAGGACAAAAATGAGGGAACAGGTGAGGGGACAAGCACAGGGACAGGAGATGGAACAGATGCACAAACAGGAAATGCAACAAACAAGCAACAAGTACAGGACAGGTGTGGGAGGGTCCAAGACATGGGACAGGTGTGGGAGCAGCACAGAGACAGCTGATGAGACAGTGAGAGGACAGATGAGGTGACACAGGTGAGGACAGGTGCTGGACAGGTGAGGGACCACACTTACAGCCTCCATGAGCAGCATGACTTCACTGAGGGGATATACAAGGGGACAGGTGAGGTGACAAGTGCAGGACATGTAAGGTGACAGGTGTAGGACAGGTGACACGTGTAGGACAGGTGACACGTGTAGGACAGGTAAGGCACACTCATGGCCTCAATGAGCAGTGCGTGCAGCGTGACATCGGTGAGAGAACACAACGGGACACGTGAGGGGGCAGATGAAGGCATACACAAGGGGACAGGTGAGGTGACAAGTGCAGGACACCTAAGGTGACAGGTATAGCACAGGTAACAGGTGTAGGACAGGTAAGGCACACTCATGGCCGTGATGAGCAGCGTGACATCGGTGAGAGAACACAACAGGACACGTGAGGGGGCAGATGAAGGCATACACAAGGGGACAGGTAAGGTGACAAGTGCAGGACACGTAAGGTGACAGGTATAGCACAGGTAACAGGTGTAGGACAGGTAAGGCACACTCATGGCCGTGATGAGCAGCGTGACATCGGTGAGAGAACACAACAGGACACATGAGGGGGCAGATGAAGGGATACACAAGGGGACAGGTGAGGTGACAAGTGCAGGACACGTAAGGTGACAGGTATAGCACAGGTAACAGGTGTAGGACAGGTAAGGCACACTCATGGCCTTGATGAGCAGTGTGACATCAGTGAGAGAACACAACAGGACACATGAGGGGGCAGATGAAGGGATACACAAGGGGACAGGTGACAGGTGTAGGACAGGTGACAGGTAAGCCCCACTCACGTCCTTGATGAGCAGGGCGTGCAGCATGACGTCGGTGAGGCCGTTGTCCTGCAGCGAGGACAGCAGCGAGGGCTCCTGGAACACGAAGACCGTCACCACCTCGGTCGCTGCGGCGGAGGAGAGAGGGGGGCACTGAGGGCAGGTAGAGCACCTGGCGGGGTCCCCGCTCCGTGCCCGCCCCGCGCTGCCCGGGTGGGGCCGGGGCGTGGCTCACCCAGCAGGAACAGCGAGGGGCCGTAGTACTCGGCGTTGCTGATGATGTGCTTCAGCGAGGTGGGCAGCGAGCCGTCCATCACTGCGGGGACACGCGGGGTCAGTGCCACCACCCCCTGTCACCCCCACCAGGGTGAGGGGGGGTTTGGGGACATCGGGGAGCACCCACCGTGCCGGATGCCGTCGGAGAAGGCGGGGTCTTGGATGGCTTTTTTCAGGAAGTTCAGCATGGATTTGAGCAAAGCGGCGCGCTGGGGGATGCACTGCACTCCTGGGGGGGGATATGGGGAGAGGATTGGGGGGCACATGAGGAAATTGGGGTGTCCCCAGGGAGAGGACACCCAGATAAGGAAAAGGATTTGGGGTTTTCATTTGGGGGGGAATTGGGGTGTCCATATAGGGAAGGAATTGGGGTGTCTATGTAGAGGGAACTGGGGTTTCCATACAGGGAAGGAATTGGGGTGTCTATGTAGAAGGAACTGGGGTGTCCATATAGGGAAGAATTTGGGGTCTGCATACTAGGGAAATTGGGGTGTCCATACAGAGAACGAATTGGGGTGTCCATATAGGGGGAACTGGGGTTTCCATACAGGGAAGGAAATTGGGGTGTCCATGTAGGGAAGGAATCAGGGAGTCCATACAGGGAAAGAATTAGGGTGTCCATATAGCAATAATTAGGAATTCCATATAGAGAAAAAATTGGGGTGTCCATATAGGAACACTTAGGGAGTCTATATAGGGAAGCAATTGGGGTGTCCATATACCAATAATTAGGATATCCATATAGAGAAAAAATGGGGGTGTCCATATAGGAACACTTAGGGAGTCTATATAGGGAAGCAATTGGGGTGTCCATATAGCAATAATTAGGATATCCATTTGGAGAAGAAATTGGGGTGTCCATGTAGGAAGAACTAGGGAGCCTATATAGGGAAGCAATTGGGGCATCCATATAGCAATAATTAGGATATCCATTTGGAGAAGGAATTGGGGTATCCCAATAGGGAAGGAATTGGGGTCCAGTGATGTCCCCACTGTCCCCAGCCCTGGGGGGCACCTACCACCACGTGGGGAGGGGGTGGCAGCGCTGGTGCTGGGCACAGCTGGTGGGGTTGGTGGCACTGGGTCCTGCCGGACTTCGGCCGAGGGGCCTGGGCTGCTCTCCATGGCCACGTCGGTCACTGTAGGGGGATGGTGACATTGCAGGGGGAACAGGTGACACCACAGGGGGGAACAGGTGACACCACAGGGGGGACACGGCCTCAGCTCACCCTCCATGTCTGTCTCCATGTCCTCGCCCTCGGGCAGGGTGGCAGCGGGCGGGCGCTGCACTTTGGGCTTGATGACGAAGGGACACTCGCGGCGGCACAGGTCCACCTCGTGCTGGGGGGGACAGAGCCTCAGCACCCCAAACCACCCCAGGGGACCCCAAAACACCCCGAGGGCACCCCAAAAATGGGGAAGAAGTAGAGGGGCAGCACCTCGAGGCGGTAGATGAAGATGGACAGCCCGCTGTGTGACTGGAAGGCAGCCATGTCCAGGTTGGTGATGAGATCCACCACCCGCACCGCCCGCGTGACAAACGTGATCTGGTCCTGCTCGTCCCCCAGGAACTTGATAACCTGGTGAGGGGACAGACAGCAGGTGAGCCAGTCCCCAAGGCACCCGAGAGCCACCCACAGGTGACAACAGCTCACCTTGAGCAGCGCCTCCATCATGCCGCACGACACCAGCGCCTCGCCGCCCGCGTCGTAGCTGGCCAGGTGGTACAGGAAGGAGAAGAGCGCCGTGGCAAACTGGTGGGGGTAGGGCTCCATGGATGGGTCTGGGGGTGCACAGGTGTGGTTAGGGCGGGTCACACCCCCCAGGTGACCCCCCCAGCCCCTCAGCACGCACCGATCATGGCCTGGATGCAGTTGCGCACCAGCACGGGCAGGAAGCCGTGGTAGGAGGCGGTGCCGGTGCAGTCGATGATGCTGCTGAGCTTGGGCGTCCGCTCCAGGTGCACGATGGACGTCAGCGTCCGCAGGGAGGCCGCCTTGATGTCCTGGGACAGGGGAGGGACACGTGAGGGACACGCGAGGGACAGGCGAGGGACATTCACGTCCTTAATGAGCAGCATGACATCAGTGAAGGAATACGCAAAGGGACAAGTGATGTAACAACTGAAGGCACAGGTTAGGGAAACTCGTGTCCTTTATGAGCATCATGACATCAGTGAGGGGACACACAGGGGGACACATGATGTGACAGGTGAAGGGACAAATACAAAATACACAAAATGACAAGAGCAGTGCAGATACAAGACCAGGACAGGTGAGGTGACAGCTGCAGGACAGGTGAGTGTGTGCGGCCCAACATCAATGAGGGAACACGCAAAGGGACAGGTGAGGGGACACACAAGGGGACAGGTGAGGGGACACACAGGGGGACAGATGATGTGACAGGTGAAGGCACAGGTGAAGGGACAAATACAAAATACACAAAATGACAGGAGCAGTGCAGATAAACGACCAGGACAGGTGAGGTGACAGCTGCAGGACAGGTGAGTGTGTGCAGCACAACATCAATGAGGGAACATGCAAAGGGACAGGTGAGGGGACACACAAGGGGACAGGTGAGGGGACACACAAGGGGACAGGTGAGGGGACACACAAGGGGACAGATGATGTGACAGGTGAAGGGACAGATACAAGACACATGAAATGACAGGAGCAGTGCAGGTATAAGACCAGGACAGGTGAGGTGACAGCTGCAGGACAGGTGAGTCACACTCACATCCTTAGCACAACATCGGTGAGGGAACACATGAAAGGACAGGTGAGGGTACACACAAGGGGACAAGTGAGGGGACAGGTGAAGGGACACACAAGGGGACAGATAATGTGACAGGTGAAGGCACAGGTGAAGGGACAGATACACATGAAATGACAGCAGCAGTACAAGTATAGGACAAGTACAGGACAGGTGAGCTGACAGCTGCAGGACAGGTGAGTCACACATCCTTGGTGAGCAGCGTGTGCAGCATAGCATCAATGAGGGAACACGCAAAGAAAAGGTGAGGGGACACACAAGGGAACGGGTGAGGGGACAGCTGAAGGGACACACAAGGGGACAGCTGAAGGGACACGCACAGGGACACAAAAGGGACAGGTGAGGGGACAGGGCTCAGCCCTGGGTCTCACCATCAGCTGCTTGTCGGTGATCTGCAGCACATCCACCAGCTCCTCGATCAGCCCGTTGTACAGGATGCTGTTGGCCGACTCCTGCAGCGCGTTGGAGTACACTGCGGAGAGGGGGGGGTCACCCCAACTGCCCCAGGACCACCCCAAACCCACCCCCCAATTAAAACAAGCCCTAATTAAAGCCCACCCAGGATGGAGATGGCGTGGAGCCGCGCCTGCACCGCCTGCAGCCGCTTCTTGTGGTTGGAGAAGCCGTGGGCCAGGCGGATATGGGTGAACAGCAGCATCTGAGGGGGGGGGCAGAGAATTTGGGGGGGTCAGGGAGGGTCTGGGGGTCACCCCCCAATCTGTAGGGTCCCCTTGATGTCACCCCACGCACCTGCTTGTCCTTGGGGATGCTGTACATCTTGGTCAGGGACTCCATGATCTCCGAGGGGCTCTCTGAGATCTGGGGGAGGAAAGAGAAATTGGGAGGGGCAGAAGCAAAACTGGGGTGCAGGGGACAAAACTGGGGTGTGGACAGACAAGATTGGGTACAGAGGGACAAAACTGGGGTGCAGGGGACAAAAGTGGGGTGTGGACAGACAAGAGTGGGTACAGAGGGACAAAACTGGGGTGCAGGGGACAAAATGGGGTTCAGAGAATGAAACTGAGGGGCCAGGGAGGGGACAAAACTGGGGTGTGGAGGGACAAAATCGGGTGCAGAGAAACAAAATGGGGGGCAGAAGACAAAACTGGGGGGCAGGGGACAAAAGTGGGGCGTGGACAGACAAGAGTGGGTACAGAGGGACAAAACTGGGGTACAGGGGACAAAATGGGGTTCAGAGAATGAAACTGAGGGACAGGGGACAAAATGGGGTTCAGAGAACGAAACTGAGGGGCCAGGGAGGGGACAAAACTGGGGTGTGGAGGGACAAAATCGGGTGCAGAGAAACAAAATGGGGGGCAGAAGACAAAACTGGGGGGCAGGGGACAAAATGGGGGGGGTGCTGACCCAAGCAGAGCCCCCTCCCCAAATCAAGGTGCCCCCCACACTCACCTTGTCCAGCTGCTCGATGTGGATGTAGTGCAGGGTGGTGCTGGTGGCCTGGAGGGGTCACAGGAGGTCAAGGGGTGGCCCCGGTGTTTTGGGGGCCTCCTCATGTCCCCAAATGTCCCCAGTGTCACTCACCCTCTTGTCCACCTTCACCTCGACGCCCGGCTCGGCGTAGAACTCGAAGTGCAGCGTGGTGGCACTGGGGGGGTATTTCTGGGGGGGACACACAGGGGTGAGATGGGGACAGCAGGGTCCCCTCCCCTGGGGTGACAGGGCCAGGCTGGGGACACTGGGACACAGGGAAAGGGATGAGGGGACCCCGGGATGCTACAGGGGGTGACAAAGTGGTGTTGGGGGACAAGGGAAGGTGCTGGGGACTGTGGGAGGTGACACAGAGGGACAGGACAGCACTGAGGACACTAAACAGTGTTGGGGACACTGGGATGGCATCAAGGGCCTCAGGATGTGACAAAGGCACATGAGGTGATGCTGGGAAAAGGTCACACCAAGATGGGACAAGAATGTTAAGAGAAGAATCTCTGAGACACGGGTGAGTTCTGGGGACCCCCAGGACAGCACAGGGTGACACAGGTGAGTTCTGGGACAGGATAAGGTGGCACAGGTGAGCTTTGGGGACCCCCAGAACAGAACAAAGTGACACAGGTGAGTTCTGGGGACCCCCAGGACAGCACAGGGTGACACAGGTGAGTTCTGTGACAGAACAAGGTGACACAGGTGAGCTTTGGGGACCCCCAGAACAGAACAAGGTGACACAGGTGAGTTCTGGGGACCACTGGGACAGGATAAAGTGACACAGGTCAGCTCTGGCAAATCACAGAACAGAACGAGGTGACTCAGGTGAGCTCTGGGGACCCTCAGCACAGGACAAAGGTGACTCAGGTGAGCTTTGGGGACCCCCCAGAACAGAACAAGGTGACTCAGGTGAGCTTTGGGGACCCCCAGGACAGAACAAGGTGACTCAGGTGAGCTTTGGGGACCCCCAGGACAGAACAAGGTAACTCAGGAGAGCTTTGGGGACCCCCAGAAGAGAAAGAAGTGACTCAGGTGAGCTTTGGGGACCCCCAGGACAGAACAAGGTGACTCAGGTGAGCTTTGGGGACCCCCAGGACAAAACAAGACGATCCAAATGAGTCCCAACACATGCCAGGACAGAACAAGGTGACCCACACGAGCTCAGGTGTCCCACAGGTGCCACTCACCATCATGTGCAGGTCCCTGCAGCACTCAGCCAGCCCAAATCCATTCTCCTTTCCACCCCAGCTCTGCAGGGAGACCAGCCCAGTTCATCCCCGCCCTGTTGAGCCCCCAAACCCCCCTAAAACCCCCCAAAATCCCCCCAAAACCCCGCCCACCTCGGCCAGGTGCTGCAGGCGGGCCAGCAGGGGCCCCTGTTGAGCCCCAAAACCCCCCTAAAACCCCCCAAAATCCCCCCAAAACCCTGCCCACCAGGCGGGCCAGCAGGGGCCCCTGTTGAGCCCCCAAACCCCCCTAAAACCCCCCCAAAACCCCCCCAAAATCCCCCCAAAACCCCACCCACCTCGGCCAGGTGCTGCAGGCGGGCCAGCAGGGGCCCCTGCTGAGCCCCCAAACCCCCCTAAAATCCCCCAAATCCCCCCAAAACCCCGCCCACCCACCTCGGCCAGGTGCTGCAGGCGGGCCAGCAGGGGCCCCTGCTGAGCCCCCAAACCCCCCCAAAACCCCCCCAAAATCCCCCCAAAACCCCACCCACCTCAGCCAAGTGCTGCAGGCGGGCCAGCAGGGGCCCGCGGCGCTCGGAGCCCAGGCGGGTGATGTAGTTGGAGCGTTTGCTGAACACGTAGAGCAGGTTGAGCACGGCCAGCACCACGTGCATGTCCGAGGAGGCCAGCAGCGTGGTCAGGTGCTGCGGGGACAGGACAGGAGTGTCAGCGTGTCACACACACGCCCGGGGACACTCAGAGAGGCAGGTTCGGGGTGTGCCCACCTCGATGGAGCTGTAGAGGTGGCGGGAGAAGCTGTACTCGATGAGCAGGGCGGTGAAGTTGAGCAGGGCCAGCAGCAGGGCCTTGAGGGGCTGGCGCTCGGGCCGGTCGCAGGCCAGCATCCAGCTCATGGCCTCCACCGGCCGGCCCGCCTCGGCCAGCAGCGCGTCGAAGCGGTCCAGCAGGTCCACCCAGTGGTACAGCTCGCACTGAGGGGGGGGCAGGGGGGAGATGTGGGGCTGGGGGCACAGCCCGGGACCCCCTGAAACCCCTGGGTACAGCCTGGGACCCCCTGAAACCCCTGGGTACAGCCTGGGACCCCCTGAGCCCCTGGGTACAGCCCAGACCCCCAGGCATGGCCCAAATCCCAACCCAGACCCCCACATCCACCCAGTGGTACAGCTCGCACTGAGGGGGGGGCAGGGCGGAGATGTGGGGCTGGGGGCACAGCCTGGAACTCCCTGAGCCCCCTGGGTACAGCCCAAGACCCCCTGAAACCCCTGAGTACAGCCCAGACCCCAACCCAGACCCTCAGGTGGTACACACCCGGGACCCCCTGAGCCCCTGGGTACAGCCAGACCCCAACCCAGACCCTCAGGGACACACAGGGGTTCAGCTTGCACTGGGGGGGGGTCAGGGGGGAGATGTGGGGCTGGGGGCACAGCCTGGGACCCCCTGAGCCCCTGGGTATGGCCCAAATCCCAACCCAGACCCCCAGACCCACCCAGTGATACAGCTTGCACTGGGGGGGGGGGGTTAGGGGAGGGATGTGGGGCTGGGGGCACAGCCTGGGACCCCCTGACCCCCCGGGTATGGCCCAGACCCTCAGGTACACACAGGGGTTCAGCTTGCACTGAGGGGGGGTCAGGGGAGGGATGTGGGGCTGGGGGCACAGCCTGGGACCCCCTGAGCCCCCTGGGTACAGCCCAGACCCCCAGGTATGGCCTAAAGCCCAACCCAGACCCCCACATCCACCCTCACACTGAGGGGGAACTGGGGGGAATGTGGGGCTGAGCCTGACACCCCTGAGACCCCTGGGTACAGCCCAGCCTCTCTGAACCCCCATATCCCAGGGAGGACCCCCAGAATTCCAAGGAGGAACCCCAATGTCTCAGCCCAGCCTGCCCAGGTCACAGCTGAGCCTCCTCCCCAGTACAAGGCAAGAAAATGGAGTTTAGGAGGCTGAGAGAGAATTTGGGTCCTCCCTGGGTGTTTGGGGGGAAAGTGAGACACCCCCACATTTTGGGTCTGTAGGGTGTTCCCCCCCGGTGTTTCAGGAATATTGGGGTTGTTTTAGGGATATTGGGGTTCTTCCTTAGAGTTTTAGGAATCTGTGAGAGAAAATTCCCACCCAAGCAGCTCCAGGACGGAGAGAAAATGGGGACCCCCCCTCATTGTCCTGGGGAACTTTGGGGTGCCCCTACTAAGCCAGGGGGGCTGTGTGAACACTGCAGACCCCCTCCCCAGTTTTGGGGCTACACAGGGGGTCACAGCCCCTCCTTGAGGCCATGGGAGATGAAGGCACTTCTGGGGGCTGTGAGGACACTGGTGAGCCCCCCAGATTTGGGGAAAGGTTGAGCCCCCCAGATTTGGGGAAAGGTAAATTAAATTGGGAGGGCCAACACTGGAATGGGCAGCAGGAAATGTAGAAATCCTCCCATTTCTAAACCTCCAGAGAACCCCAGAACTGGGCTAAGGAGGCTCAGCTGAAACCAGGGACCCCTCCCCTAATTTGAGGAACACTCTGGGGTGCCCCCCTCCGAATCTGGGGGTGCTCCCTGCGATTTGGGGAGGCTTCAGGGTGACGCCCCCCAATGGCAATAACCAGTGTGGGGACAAGCTCAGCACCACCCTGCCAAACTGTGGACAATCTCTTGGGAGCTCCCACGTGTCTTGGAACCCCCTATCAAAGTTTTGGGACCCTCCCCCAGGTTTTGGGGTCCCCTCCCACCTTGCCAATGTTCCATGTCTTGATCTGCTGCAGTTCTGTCACCAGCTGTTCATCGCTGCAGCTATTCTCGATGAGGGCCCGGCAGTCGGCGGGCTGGGGGGCACAGGGAACTCAACACTGTCCCCTCACGGTGTCCCCAACATCCCCAATGTCCCAAACCCCCCCAGTTCCCATCCCAGTGCCCACACCCCCCCCCAAATCTCCAATGCTCCCCCCAGAGTGAACCCCCGTACTGTGGTTTCCCCAAAATCACCAGCCCTGACATTCCCTGAGTGTCCCCAACACCCCACAATGTCCCCAAACCCTCCTCGTTCCCTTCCCAATGTCCCCACTCCCCCAAACATCTCCAATTCCCCCCCACACTGTCCCTGACACTCCCCGAGTGTCCCCAACACCCCCTGGTGTCCCCAAACCACCCCCAATGTCCCCATTCGGCCCCAGACATCTCGGATTCCCCTCCCTGAGAGTCCCCAAGCCCTTTCCTGAGTGTCCCCAACCCCTCCCTGAATGTCCCCAACCCCTCCCTGAGTGTCCCCAACCCCTCCTCGAGTGTCCCCAAGCCCTTTCCTGAGTGTCCCTAAGCCCTCCCTGAACGTCCCAAGCCCTCCCTGAACGTCCCCAAGCCCATCCTGACTGTTCTCAGCCCCTGAGTGTCCCCAACCCCTCCTGAATATCCCCAACATCCCCAAACCACCCCCAATTCTCTCCCCAGTGTCCCCATGGCCCCCAGACATGTCCAATTCCCCTCCCTGAGTGTCCCCAACCCCTCCCTGAATGTCCCCAAGCCCTCCCTGAGTGTCCCCAACCCCTCCCTGAATGTCCCCAAGCCCTCCCTGACTGTCCCCAGCCTCACCTCGAGTATCCCCAACCCCTCCCTGAACGTCCCCAACCCTCCCCAGTGTCCCCAACCCCTCCCCATTGTCCCCAAGCCCTCCCTGAACATCCCCAAGCCCTTCCTGAATGTCCCCAACCCCACCCCGAGTGTCCCCAACCCCTCCTTGAGTGTCCCCAACCCCTCCCTGAATGTCCCCAACCCCTCCCTGAATGTCCCCAAGCCCTCCTGACTGTCCCCAGCCTCACCTCGAGTATCCCCAAGCTCTTCCTGAATGTCCCCAACCCCTCCCTGAACGTCCCAACCCCTCCCTGAATGTCCCCAAACCCTCCCCAGTGTCCCCAAGCCCTCCCTGAACATCCCCAAGCCCTTCCTGAATGTCCCCAACCCCTCCCCAGTGTCCCCAAGCCCTCCCTTAATGTCCCAAGCTCTTCCTGAATGTCCCCAACCCCTCCCTGACTGTCCCCAGCCTCACCTCGAGTATCCCCAAGCTCTCCCTGAACGTCCCCAACCCCTCCCTGAACATCCCCAACCCCTCCCTGAACATCCCCAAACCCTCCCCAGTGTCCCCAAGCCCTCCTTAATGTCCCCAACCCCACCCCGAGTGTCCCCAAGCCCTCACCGCCTCCGTGGGGGTTTTCTTCAGTTTCGTCGATCCACTTTCATTTTGGGGGTTCCGGTCCTCGTGCTCCGCCTGAGGCCACACGTGTGGGGGAGGGGGGGAAGGGGAGGGGTGTCACACCTGGGCCACCCCCCAGCGGGTCAAACCCCGCCCCCTGCCTGTCCGACAGAGGCCCTGTGTCGCGACAGAGCCCCGGGATGTCACCACCCCGCCACGGGCCAAACTCCCGCCGTTTTCGGGGTGTCCCGTGTCCCGACCGAGCCCCGCTGTCCCGACAGGGCCCGGCTGTCCCGACCGAACCCCGCTGTCCGACAGAGCCCCGCTGTCCCGACAGAGCCCCGCTGTGCCGCCAGGGCCCGGCTGTCCCGACCGAACCCCGCTGTCCCGACAGAGCCCCGCTGTCCCGACAGCGCCCGGCTGTCCCGACTGAACCCGCTGTCCCGACAGGGCCCCGCTGTCCCGACAGAGCCTCGCTGTCCCGACAGGCGCCGCGGCGGCCGCGGCCCGATGACGTCGCGGCACCGGCTGAACAATGAATGTGCAAAACCCCGCCGTGCCCGGGGGGGTCGCCGGGAGCCCCCCCCCCCCACAAAACCGCACTGCCCCCCCACCCCAATTAACCCAGCGAGGGGTTGTAATTAAAGGCTGTAATTACAGGCGGTAATTAAGGGCTGAGGCTGCCGCGTGCCGGGGCTCCCCCACCCCCCCTCCCGGTGCCCCCCCCGCCCCCGCCGGCCCGGCCGGTTCGGTGACAGTGACGCATCACTTTGGGGGGGCCGGTTTTGGGGTGTCCCCCCACCGGGGAAGCGTCAAAAAATAAGCCTGAAGCTCCCAGCCCATTTTCCCCCCAAAAAAAACCTTCCCGAGGCGAGACCCCCGCCCCCCAGAATTCTCTCGCGTCGCGCCCCCCCCGGGAGGTCCTGAAGCCGCTCCCAGCCCCGGTAACAACGGGGGGAGCCCTTACCGGGAATCACTCCCAGTCCATCCTCGGCCCGGCCCGGTCGATGCGAGGGGGAGGGAGCCGGGAGCTGCTGAGGGGGGAATTGGGGGGGGGAATGTGAAATATTGGGGGGTCCCGTGTGAGCGGCTGAATGATTGGGGAGGGCTGATCCCAAAAAGGGAACCCCCAAACCGCAGCGTGAGGGAGCTTAAGGGTGGGAAGTGACAGCCCAAAATCGCTGTAAAATGTGAAAAAACGGCAATAGAGAAAAAAGTGCTGGGAGGAAATGAGGAGACCCCCAAATCCTAAAGGATCTGAAGAAGGGGGGATCCTAAATCTCGGGGAGCTGCAGGAAGCACGGCCTAGAAGATGGGGAAGGTGGGGCTGCTAAAGGGGTCCCCCAAATGTCGGGAGAGAGAAGAGGGGGACCCTGAGCGATGGGAGGGGACTGCAGGGCAGTAGAAATGAGGCTGGGGTCCCTAAATAATGAGAACCACAGAACGCGCCCGTAAAATACGGAGAACCCTAAAGACGTGAGAAAGCTAAATTAAGGCGGGGGAGCGGCCAAACACCCCGAATCTCGGGGGAAGCGCCTTAGTCCCCTCAAGGGGGGGCCCCTATAGGGGGAGGCCGCTGGGGGCGGGGAAAGGGGGGCCGTGAGAGAAGGAAAGGAGCCCCCAAATCACGGAGGCCGCCGGGGAGTGGGGGGGGGCGGTGGGAGGGGGGGGGGGCGGGCCCCTCATGACGGAGCCGCGCGCCAATCTTCCCACGCCGCGGGCCCCGCAGCGGCACCGGGCCGAGCCCCCCGCCCCGCCGGCCCCGGTACCTTAAGCGGGCGGGGAGAGCAGGGGGGGGGGTCAGAGCCCGGCCAGGGCCCGTCCCGCCGCTGCCGCCGCCGCCATCTTACAGAGCCCCGGCCGCGGCCCGAGATCCCGCGAGAGCCGCCGCAAGTCCCGCGAGAGCGGCCGGCGGGACGGGATGAGGCGGCGCCGCGGGGAGAGCGAGAGGCGGGGCGACGCCGCCGGCAGCCAATGGGAAAGCGAGAGGCGCGGCGGCCAAGTCTCGCGAGAGCGCGCCTAGCGGTGGGGCGGGAGTTTGGGGAAGCCTCGCGAGATTTCGTGAGGAGTATGGGGGAGGGGAGGCGGTCCCTCACGGATCCCGCCTCATACCGGGAGGAGGGGGGGGCTGACGGTGAAGGGGGGGAAAGGCCCTGCCCGCCACAGAGCGGCTCAACCCCCCCCCGCTCCCTCGCAGGCCGCGGGGCCCACGCCGTTCCCCTCAAGCACCGGCACTCACCGCACGCTGATGAGAGCGAGATCTCGCGAGGCGCTGGCGGCAGCGCGGCCCCGAAGCCTCGCGAGAGGTGCGCGGAGAGAGAAAGAGAGAGAAGCGAGAGCGGCAACGGGAGAGCGGCCCCCGCCGCGGGTGGGGGAGGGCGGGCGGGGGGAGCGCGGCCGCTGCCTCAGCGGCGGGAACGGCGGCGGCGCGCGCGGCTCTCGCGAGAGCGCCGGCTGAGTGCGGCTCCAAATCTCGCGAGATTGGGGATCGCCCTCCTCGGCTGGAGGACAAGATCTCGGGAGAGCGCTGCCTGAGGGAAGTGCGAAGTCTCGCGAGATCTGCCCGGCGGGAAGCGCTGAGGGAGGGCACGTGACCCTGCCCGGGGCATTTTTCACCAATATCCGGATTTTTTTTTTTTCCTTTTTTATTCTACAAATACAAAAGGAAGGGGCGGGGCCCGCGACCTCCGGACACGCCTACAAAACAGGGGCAGCCAATGGGAAGCGGCCCCGCCCCATCAATCAACCTGAAGACACCTAGGGGAGGGGTGAAAAAAAAAACCAGCGGGGACCAATCAAAGATGGCTCCGCCCCTCCCGCAGCTGTGGGGCGGGGCTTGTCCAATCGCCTCAGCTCCTGGAGTCGGGAAATTCAAAAGCCCCGCCCCCAGCCCATTCACAGCCAATGGGAAGGTGGGAACCGTGGTAGGCGGAGCCATATTGCAGCTCCACCCTTTAATGGGCGTGGCTGCCTCTATGTGGGTGTGGTTTCATTGTAGCCACGCCTGTTTTTTACCCTACATGACCAATGGGCGTGGCTTGGGCTGTGATAGGGTGTGGTCTCAGTGGATCCGCATTGCAGGTGTGGCCTCAGAGGGGTCAGGTGGGACCACACCTGGAGGGGTGGAGCCTAAAACAAGCCACGCCCTTTTTAGAGGCCACACCATTGTTCTGATGGGGGCGGTTCCATCAGGCCCCGCCCCTTTCTGCAGCAGCCCCGCCATAGTTCATTGATCAGCCTGCGGTGGGCGGGGCCTGGCAGGGCGTGGCCGGCCCGCCCTCAGAGCAGCAGTTTCCCGTTGCGGTGGATTTTGAGGATCCGGCCCAGGCGCTGCTTGGCTGTGGCCAAACCCTTCCGGGGGCGCTTCCCTGAGGGCGGGATCGGGAATGTCACCGGGATTGGGGGACACAGCACCCAGAGACCCCCCCCCAAAACCATCCCAGAACCCCAAAATCCAGCCTAGAACCTCCCCAGACCCACAGCGCCCCCCACCAAAAACCCCCAGACCCAGGGATACCTCCCCAAAATCTCCCAAACCCACAGGAACTCCCCTCAAAACCCCCTCAATCCCCCAAAATCCCCTCAGCTCCCCCTGAATCACCCCCAAATCCCCTCAGACCCTGCCCAAAACCCCCCTACGGCACCTTGAGACGCCCCTAAACCCAAAGCAGCCCCCCCCAGAACCCTTCAGTTCCCACAGACCCCCCCCGAAATCCCTTTGGACCCACCCCAAAACCCCTCAGATATTCCAAAATCCCCCCAAAACCCTTCAGCTCCTCCTCAGACCCTCCCAAACCCCCCCTGTAGTACTGTAAGACCCCCCCAAAACCCCTCAGACCAACCCACACACCCCCAAAACCCCTCAGCTCCCACTGAACCCCCAAAAAATCCCCTCAGATCCTCCCCAAACCCCCCAGACACCCTCAAACCCCCTGCACCCCCCTAAGCTATTCCCAAACCCCCCTGTAGCCCCCCCAAAGCCCCCCAGACCCTCCCCAAATCCCACCGTAGCCCCCCAAAATCCCCTCAGCTATCCCAAAAACCCCCCACAACCCCTCCAGTTACCCCCAAACCCCCCTGCAGCCCCCCCAAAACCCCCCAAAGCTATCCCCAAATCCCCCTGTAGCCCCCCAAAACCCCCCACCTATCCTCAAAACCCCCAGCTGTCCCAAAAACCCCCCCAGACACCCCCAAACCCCCCTGCAGCCCCCCAAGCCCCCCAGCTATCCCAAAACCCCCACACACACCCCCAAACCCCCCTGCACCCCCCCCAGACACCCCCAAACACCCCTGCAGCCCCCAAAAGCCCCCCAGACACCCCCAAACCCCCCTCAGATCCACCCCCAAACCCCCCAGACACCCCCAAAAACCCCACAGACATCCCCAAACACCCCTGCAGCCCCCCCAAAACCCCCAGACACCCCCAAACCCACCCAGATCCACCCCCAAATCCCCCTGCAGCCCCCCAAAAACCCCCCAGACACCCCAAAACCCCCCCAGACACCCCCAAATCCCCCTCAGATCCACCTCCAAACCCCCCTGCAGCCCCCCAAAAACCCCCCCAGACACCCCCAAACCCCCTGCAGCCCCCAAAAACCCCCCAGACACCCCCAAACCCCCCCCAGACACCCTCAAACCCCCCTGCAGCCCCCCAAAAACCCCCCCAGACACCCCCAACCCCCCCTGCAACCGCTCACCGTGGCTGGGGGGGGCCGTTCCGGGGGGGCCCCGGCGCTGGCTCAGGAACACCCCCGGGGCCATGGGGGTGGGGGCTCGGCCGGGCTGAGCCCCGGGCGGGGGTCCCGGCCCCCCCGGCCGTGCCGTGTACTCGTGGTCAGCCAGGCTGGGGGGGTACGGCGCCTCCGGGGGGGCTCCGGGGGGGGCTCGGCCTCGGCTTCACCCCCCCGAGCTCGGCCTCAGGCCTCGGCCTCCCCCGCCTCGGCTCGGCTTCGGGCTCTTCGTCTTCCTCGTCTTCCTCCTCCTCCTCTTCTTCCTCCTCCTCTTCCTCCTCCGGGGAGGGGGGCGAGGGCGGGCGGCGCTTGGCAGGGCCCTTCCTGCGCTGCAGCTTTCGGTGCTCCTGGGGGGGCAGGGGGCGTTTATGGGGGGGCGGGGGGGGTTTATGGGGAAATTTGGGGGGTCGGGGGGGTTTATGAGGGGTAAGGGTGGTGATTTATGGGGGAGTTTGGGGGTTTGAGGGGTCTGGGTGGGATTTATAGGGGGTTTGAGGGGTCAGAGGGGATTTATGGGGGGTCGGGGGGGTTTATGGGAGGATTTTGGGGGTCAGAGGGGATTTATGGGGGGTTTGTGGGATCAGGGGGGATTTATGAGGGGTAAGGGTGGTGATTTATGGGGGGTTTGGGGGGTTTGAGGGGTCTGGGGGGATTTATGGGGGGGTTTGGGGGGTCTGGGTGGGATTTATGGGGGTTTGGGGGGTCAGGGGGGATTTATGAGGGGTAAGGGTGGTGATTTATGGGGGAGTTTGGGGGGTTTGAGGGGTCAGGGGGGATTTATGGGGGTGTCTGTGGGGGTTCACGGGGGATTTATGAGGGGTAAGGGTGGTGATTTGTAGGAGAGTTTGGGGGTTCGAGGGGTCTGGGGGATTTATGGGGGGGTTTGAGGGTCAGAGGGGGTTTATGGGGGGCCAGGGGGGAGTTTATGGGAGGATTTTGGGGGTCAGAGGGGGTTATTGGGGCGTTTGTGGGGTCAGGGAGGGATTTATGGGGGATATTGGGGGGTTTGAGTGGTCAGGGGGATTTATGGGGGGTTTGAGGGGTCTGGGTGGGATTTATGGGGAATTTGTGGGATCAGGGAGGGATTTATGGGGGGGGTTTGGGGGGTTTGAGTGGTCTGGGGGATTTATGGGGGAGTTTGGGGGGTCAGGGGGATTTATGAGGGGTAAGGGTGGTGATTTATAGGGGATTTATGGGGGGGTTTGGGGGGTCAGGGGTGATTTATGGGGATCCCCCTGAACCACCCCCAAAATCACCCCCAAATCGCATTGAACTCCCCTCAAACAGCCCCTGGACCCCCTAAATGCCCCCCAAAACCCCAAACCCCCCATCCCAGTGCTCCCAGTTCCTCCCAGTGCTCCCAGTTCATCCCAGTGCTCCCAATTCCTCCCAGTGCTCCCAATTCCTCCAGTGTTCCCAGTTCATCCCAGTGCTCCCAGTTCCTCCCAGTGTTCCCAGTTGCTCCCAGTGCTCCCAGTTGCTCCCAGTGCTCCCAGTTCCTCCCAGTGCTCCCAGTTCATCCCAGTGCTCCCAGTCCCTCCCAGTTCATCCCAGTGCTCCCAATTCCTCCCAGTGCTCCCAGTTCATCCAGTGCTCCCAGTTGCTCCCAGTGCTCCCAGTTCCTCCAGTTCACCCCAGTGCTCCCAGTTCCTCCAGCGCTCCCAGTCCCTCCCAGTTCATCCCAGTTCATCCCAGTTGCTCCCAGTTCATCCCAGTGCTCCCAGTTGCTCCCAGTTCACCTGCTGGGCCAGTTTGGCAGCGGCCGCCGCCAGCCCGGTCTCCACCGAGGCCACGCGCGTCCCCTCCCGCACCGGGCGGCTCTGCCGGGCAGCGACGGCGTCACCCGCGCTGGGGACTACCCAAAATCAGACACGGAATGGGGGACACCCCAAAATCAGAGACGGAACAGGGGACACCCCAAAATCAGAGACGGAACAAAGGGGGACACCCCAAAATCAGAGACATGGAACAGGGACACCCCAAAATCAGAGCATGGAGCAGGGGACACCCCAAAATCAGAGACGGAACAGGGGACACCCCAAAATCAGAGCATGGAACGGGGGGAGCACCCCAAAATCAGAGACATGGAACAGGGACACCCCAAAATCAGACAGGGAATAAATGGGACACCCCAAAATCAGACAGGGAATAAATGGGGACACCCCAAAATCAGACAGGGAATAAAGGGGGACACCCCAAAATCAGAGCATAAATTAAGAGGGGACACCCCAAAATCAGGCACTAAACAAAGGAGGGACACTCCAAAATCAGACATTGAGCAAACCTAACCCAGCCCTGTCCCTGGGACCCCCAAAATCCACAAAATTCCCCCCAAAACCCCCTCAAATCCCCCCAAGGACCCCCCAAAATCTCAGAATTCTCCCCAAACCTTTGGGGCTCCAGGGGGCGTCGTCCGTCACCTTCTTCTTTTGGGGAGCGATTTCAGGGCAGGGTCGTCCTCGTCCGACTCCAGTGAGGGATAAACTGAGAGGGGGGAGAAAAATTGGGGTTCAGAGGGGCTTGGGGCTGGTTTTGGGGTGATCTGGGGACATTTTTGGGGTGTTTTGGGGTATTTATGTGGTGTTTTGGGAGTGTTTTATGATGGTTTTGGGGGATTTTTTTGAATATTTTTGGGATTTTTTTTTGGTCGCTTTTGGGGTGTTTTGGGGTTTTGGGGAAGTTTTGGGGGTAACCACAGGATGGAAATACAGGATGGTTCCAGCATAGACCGAGGGTGATTTTTGGGGTGGTTTTGGTGAATTTTTGGGGTGTTTTGGGGATGTTTTGGGGTCACACTCACTGAACTCAGCATCCTTGAATCAGGGTATTTTTTGGGGTATTTTTTGGGGTATTTTTGGGGTCGTTTTGGGGTATTTTGAGGATGGTTTTGAGGTCACGCTCACTGTGCTCAGCATCCTTGAAGCAGGGCGGTTTTGGGGTGATTTTGGGGTATTTTTGGGGTATTTTTGGGGTGGTTTTTGGGGTGATTTTGGGGTATTTTTGGGGTGGCTTTTGGGGTGACACTCACTGTATTCAGCATCCTTGAAGCAGGGTGGTTTTGGGGTGTTTTTGGGGCATTTTTGGGGTATTTTTGGGGTGATTTTGGGGTGGTTTTGGGGTGATTTTGGGGTATTTTTGGGTCACACTCACTGTACTCAGCATCCTTGAAGCAGGGTGGTTTTGGGGTGATTTTGGGGCATTTTTGGTGGTATTTTTGGGGCGGTTTTTGGGGTGACACTCACTATATTCAGCATCCTTGAAGCAGGGCGGTTTTGGGGTGATTTTGGGGTATTTTTAGGATCTTTTTTGGGTCACACTCACTGTATTCAGCATCCTTGAAGCAGGGTGCTTTTGGGATGTTTTTGGGGTATTTTTTGGGGTGGTTTTTGGGGTGATTTTGGGGTATTTTTGGGAGGTTTTTGGGGTCACACTCACTGTACTCAGCATCCTTGAAGCAGGGTGGTTTTGGGGTAATTTTGGGGTGATTTTGGGGTATTTTTGGGGTGACACTCACTGTAATCAGCATCCTTGAAGCAGGGCGGTTTTGGGGTGATTTTGGGGTGATTTTGGGGTATTTTTAGGACATTTTTGGGGTGACACTCACTATATTCAGCATCCTTGAAGCAGGGGGGTTTTGGGATGTTTTTGGGATATTTTTGGGGTGGTTTTTGGGGTGACACTCACTGTACTCAGCATCCTTGAAGCAGGGTGGTTTTTTGGGTATTTTTTGGGGTATTTTTAGGATATTTTTGGGTCACACTCACTATACTCAGCATCCTTGAAGCAGGGTGGTTTTGGGGTATTTTTGGGGTATTTTTAGGATATTTTTGGGGTGACACTCACTGTACTCAGCATCCTTGAAGCAGGCTGGTTTTGGGGTGATTTTGGGGTGATTTTGGGGTATTTTTGGGTGGTTTTTGGGGTGATTTTGGGGTATTTTTGGGGTGGTTTTTGGGGTGATTTTGGGGGTATTTTTAGGACATTTTTGGGGTGACACTCACTGTACTCAGCATCCTTGAAGCAGGCCCCCAGGCTGTCCTGCTCGTCCAGGCTCCCCTCGGCCTCGCTGTCGGTGCTCCGGGGGGCGGGGGGGGCTCTGCGGGCTCCCCCAGACCCCCCGGGCCCCCCCCTTTCGCTGCCCCCACCCCCTCCCCACCAGTTGGGGGTCCCAGGGGGGTCCCCGCGGGCAGGTTGGCCATGCACAGCATGCCCTGGATGGCTTCGCGCGTGCTGGGGGAGGCGGGGGCCTCGCTGTGGGGGGGGAAAAAAAAAAAAAAGGGGAAAAAATTGGGGTTTGGGAGGGTCACGGCACATTTGGGGATGCTGACGTTGAGCTGAGACAGCCCCGAAAGGAGATGGAGAGGGGCAAAGCCACGGAAATGATCCCCAGAACTCCTCGGGGGTGTAAATAACCCCCAAAACCCAACTCAGGACCCCAAATAACCCCAAAACCCAACCTGAGACCCCAAATAACCCAAAATCCCAATGTCTGACCCCAAATAACCCCCAGGAACCCCAAAACCCAACCTGGGACCCCAAATAACCCCAAAATCCCAATGTCTGAGCCCAAATAACCCCAAACCCAACCTGGGGCCCCAAAAAACCCAAAATCCAATGCCTGACCCCAAATAACCCCAAAACCCCAATGCCTGACCCCAAATAACCCCAAAACCCAACCCAGGACCCCTAATAACCCCAAAACCCAACCTGGGACCCCAAATAACCCCAAAACCCCAATGCCTGACCCCAAACAACCCCCAGGAACCCCAAAACTCAACCTTGGACCCCAAATAACCCCAAAACCCAACCCGAGACCCCAAAATAACCCCCAGGACCCCAAAACCCAACCCAGGACCCCAAATAACCCAAAATCCCAATGCCTGACCCCAAATAACCCCAAAACCCAACCCGGGACCCCAAAATAACCCCAAAACCCAACCCGGGGACCCCAAATCACCCAAAATCCCAATGTCTGACCCCAAATAACCCCCAGGAACCCAAAACTCAACCTTGGACCCCAAATAACCCCAAAACCCAACCCGAGACCCCAAAATAACCCCCAGGAACCCCAAAACCCAACCCAGGACCCCAAATAACCCAAAATCCCAATGCCTGACCCCAAATAACCCCAAAACCCAACTCGGGACCCCAAAATAACCCCAAAACCCAACCTGGGACCCCAATAACCCCAAAACCCCAATGCCTGACCCCAAATAACCCCCAGGAACCCCAAAACCCAACCCAGGACCCCAAATAACCCAAAATCCCAATGCCTGACCCCAAATAACCCCAAAACCCAACCCGGGACCCCAAAATAACCCCCAGGGACCCCCCAAAACCCAACCCCAGCCCCACAAATCCCCCCAAAATCCCACAGGGATCCCTCCCAGAGCCGTCCAAGGCAGCCCAGCCCCCCCCAGACCCCCCCAAACCTGAGCTGGGGGTACTCGGAGCCCCCCACTTGCCGGCTGGCCTTTGAGCAGGTCCAGGATCCCAGCGCTGCCCCCCGCGCCCCCCTCGTCCTCCTCGTCCGTGGTGTAATCCTCCTGGGGGGTATGGGGTCAGAAACAGCCCAAAAATACCAAAAAATACCCCAAAAATACCCCCAAAAAACCAGCCCAGTCTGTGTGTAATCCTCCTGGGGATAATGGGGTCAGAAACAGCCCAAAAATACCAAAAAAATATCCAAAAATACCCCCAAAACCACCCCAGTCTGTGTGTAATCCTCCTGGGGGGGTATGGGGTCAGAAACATCACAAAAATACCCCAAAAATACCAAAAAATACCCCAAAAATACCCCCAAAACCACCCCAGTCTGTGGTGTAATCCTCCTGGGGGGTATGGGGTCAGAAACATCCCAAAACCACCCAAAACACCCCAAAATACCCCAAAACACCCCCAAAATACCCCAAAAATATCCTAAAATACCCCAAAAAGTGCCCCAAAACACCAAAAAACCACCCCAAAAATACCCAAAAAATACCCCCAAAAAACCACCCCAGTTTGTGGTGTAATCCTCCTGAGGTCAGTGGGTCAGAAACATCCCAAAAACGCCCCAAAAATATCCAAAAATACCCCAAAACACCCAAAACCGCCCCAAAATACCCCAAAACACCCCAAAAATATCCTAAAATACCTCAAAAAGTGCCCCAAAACACCAAAAAACCACCCAAAAATACCCAAAAATACCCCCAAAAACCAGCCCAGTCTGTGGTGTAATCCTCCTGGGGGTATGGGGTCAGAAACATCCCAAAAGCATCCCAAAAATACCCCAAAACACCCCAAAATACCCCAAAACCACCCCAAAATACCCCAAAACACCCTAAAAATATCCTAAGATACCCAAAAAGTGCCCCAAAACACCAAAAATACCCCAAAAATACCCAAAAAATACCCAAAAACCAGCCCAGTCTGTGGTGCAATCCCTCTGGGGGCGGGGCAGGGGTCAGAAACACCCACACCCCCTTGGAACCCCATTTTTGGGGTGTCCCCCAATCCCCATTTTGGGGGTGTCCCCCAATCCCCATTTTTGGGGTGTGCCCACAAAACCCCCCCAAAACACCCTCAGTTGTCCTAAACCCCCCCCAAAAAAAAAACCCCAGACCCCCCCAAATACCCCAATGGATCCTCCCAAAACCCCCCTAAGAGGCCCCTCAAGACACCCCCAGTTCACTGAGGGACCCCCAAATCCCCCAAAACCCCTCAGGACACCCCCAGTTCACTGAGGGACCCCCAAATCCCCCCAAAACCCCTCAGGACACCCCCAGTTCACTGAGGGACCCCCAAATCCCCCCAGAGCCCCCCAAAACCCCCAGGACACCCCAGTTCACTGAGGGACCCCAAAACCCCCCAGGACACCCCCAGACCCACCTCGATGTCAAAGTCGACCTCCCCCGGTTCCCGCACCCGGTTGGGGTCAGAGCAGGGCTTGGCCCGGGGCAGCTTCCGGGGGAAGCCTGGGGACACCCCAAAAATGGCATTGAGTCACCCCAAAAATGGGATTGAGTCACCCCAAAAATGGGAATGAGTCACCCCAAAAATGGGATTTGGGATGCCCCAAAATGGGGATTTGGGACACCCCAAAAATGGCATTGAGTCACCCCAAAAATGAGATTGGGGTCACCCCAAAAATGGGATTGAGTCACCCCAAAAATGGGATTGGGGTCACCCCAAAAATGAGATTGAGTCACCCCAAAAATGGGATTGAGTCACCCCAAAAATGACATTGGGATCACCCAAAATGGGGATTGGGGTCACCCCAAAACCGGGATTGGGGTCACCCCAAAAATGGGGAATTGGGTCAGTCCAAAAATGGGATTGGGGACATCCCCAAAACGGGATTGGGGTCACCCCAAAAATGGGATTTGGGATAACCCCAAAAATGGCGATTGGGGTCAGTCAAAAATGGGGATTGGGGTCACCCCAAAAATGGGATTGGGATCACCCAAAATGGGGATTTGGGTCAGTCCAAAATGGGATTTGGATCACCCCAAAAATGGGACTGGGGTCACCCCAAAAATGGGATTGGGGTCACCCCAAAAATGAGATTGGGATCACCCCAAAATGGGGATTTGGGTCAGTCCAAAAATGGGATTGGGGTCACCTCAAAAATGGGATTGGGATCACCCCAAAAATGGCAATTGGGGTCACCCAAAAACGGAATTGGGTCAGTCCAAAAATGGGATTGGAGTCACCCCAAAAATGGGATTTGGAACACCCCAAAAATGGGATTGGGGTCACCCCAAAAACGGGATTGGGGACACCCCAAAAATGAGATTTGGGACACCCCAAAATGGGGATTTGGGTCAGTCCAAAAATGGGATTGGGGTCACCCCAAAATGGGGATTGGGGAGATCCCCCTGAAAATGGGATTTGGGGAGGGCTTGGGGTCGTTTTGGGGATGTTTCAGGTCAGGTTTGGGACTGGCTTTGAGTTTTGGGGGTTGTTCTAGGGAAGTTTTGGGGGTTCTTTTATGGTCACATTTGGGGGTTCTTTTATGGTCACATTTGGGTGCGTTGGGGATGTTTTGGGGTCAGGATTGGGGCTGGTTTGGGAATATTTTGGGAAATTATTTGGGATGTTTTGGGAGTTCGCGTGGGGCAGGCAGTGTGGCGTTTGTGGGGTCAGGTTTGGGGATGTTTTTGGGGTCAGGTTTGGGGATGTTTTTGGGGTCAGGTTTGGGGATGTTTTTGGGGATGTTTTTGGGGTGTTTTTGGATATGTTTGGGGTCAGGTTTGGGGATGTTTTTAGGGTCAGGTTTGGGATGTTTTTTGGGTGTTTTTGGATATGTTTGGGGATGTTTTTGGGATGTTTTGGGGTGTTTTTGGGAGGTTTTTGGGGTCAGGTTTGGGGCTGGTTTTGGGAGGTTTTTGGGGTGTTTTTGGCTATGTTTGGGGCTGTTTTGGGGGTTTTTTGGGAGGTTTTTGGCTATGTTTGGGGCTGTTTTAGGGCTGTTTTTGGGGGGTTTTTGGGAGGTTTTTGGCTATGTTTGGGGCTGTTTTAGGGCTGTTTTTGGGAGGTTTTTGGCTATGTTTGGGGCTGTTTTGGGGCTGTTTTGGGGGGTTTTTGGCTATGTTTGGGGCTGTTTTGGGGTGTTTTTGGGGGGTTTCTGGGGTACCCACGGGGCAGCGGCGCGGGCCCCGCCGCGGGGGGGTCTCGTCGATCTGCAGCTCCTCCTCCGAGTCCAGGTCCAGGGGGGAGCTGGGGGGGGAGCAGGGGGGGATGGGGGCGCCCGGGACCCCCAGAGCCCCCCAGGGCGGCTGCGGCGGGGCCTGAGGGGAGGGGCGTCAGGGGGACCCCCCCCCGAACCCCAAAACCCATCCCTGAGCCACCCCAAAATCCATCCTGGAGCCCCTGACCCTAAAACCCACCCTGGAGCCCCAAATCCCATCCCTGACCCCCCCCAAAACCACCCTAGAACCCCCCATACCCCCTGGAACCCCCCCAGCCCCCCAAAACCCCCCCAGAACCACTCCAGCCCCCCTAAACTCCTCTGGGATCCCCATGAACCCCAAAATCCATCTCGGACCCCCCAAACCCCTCTAGGATCCCCCCCAAAACCACCCCACAACGCTCCCAGGCCCCCCAAATTCCCTTTGGGAACGCACCCAGTGCCCCCCAGAACCCTTTGGATCCCTCCCAAGTCGCCCCTGGGACCCCCCCCCCAAAATTCAGTCTGGGACCCCCCAAATTCAGTCTGGGATCCCCCAAATTCAGTCTGGGACCCCCAAATTCTGTCTGGGACCCCCCAAATTCAGTCTGGGACCCCCCAAATTCTGTCTGGGACCCCCCCAAATTCTGTCTGGGACCCCCCCCAAATTCTGTCTGGGACCCCCCAATTCAGTCTGGGACCCCCCAAATTCTGTCTGGGAACCCCCAAATTCAGTCTGGGACCCCCCAAATTCTGTCTGGACCCCCCCAAATCCCCAGTTGCTCACCGAGAGCCCCCGTTGGCCAGCAGGATCTGGGGGTCCCCCTCAGAGTCGGGGTCCGTCTCCTCTGGGCTGGAGCTGGGGGGGTCAATCTGGGGGGAGACACCCCGAGATTTGAGGAGACCCCAAATCCACCCCCCCCCAAATCCACTGCTCCCCCAGTTCCTCCCAGTGCCCCCCAGTTCCTCCCAGTGCCCCCCAATTCCTTCCCAGTCCCTCCCAGTGCCCCCAGTCCCTCCCAGTCACTCCCAGTGTCCCCCAATTCCTCCCCAGTCCTTCCCAGTGCCCCCCAGTTCCTTCCCAGTCCCTCCCAGTGCCCCCCAATTCCTTCCCAGTGCCCCCCAATTCCTCCCCAGTCCCCTCCCAGTGCCCCCCAATTCCTCCCCAGTCCCTCCCAGTGCCCCCCAATTCCTCCCAGTTCCTCCAGTCCCTCCCAATTCCTCCCCAGTCCCTCCCAGTGCCCCCCAATTCCTCCCCAGTCCCTCCCAGTGCCCCCCAATTCCTCCCCAGTCCCTCCAGTGCCCCCCAATTCCTCCCCAGTCCCTCCCAGTGCCCCCCCAATTCCTCCCAGTGCCCCCCAGTGCCCCCAATTCCTCCCCAGTCCCTCCCAGTGCCCCCCAATTCCTCCCAGTGCCCCCCAATTCCTCCCCAGTTCCTCCCAGTGCCCCCCAATTCCTCCCAGTGCCCCCCAATTCCTCCCCAGTTCCTCCCAGTGCCCCCCAATTCCTCCCAGTTCCTCCAGTGCCCCCAATTCCTTCCCAGTCCCTCCCAGTCCTTCCAGTCCCTCCCAGTCCCTCCCAGTGCCCCCCCACCTCCTCCTCATCCTCCTCCTGGGGTGCTGCAGGGGGGTTCAGGGTCCCCCCATCGTCGTGGGTGCGGGAGTTGGGGGGCGGCTTTCGGGGCCCCCCTTTTTGGGGCCTGGGACCCCCAGGGGGGCCCAAAGGGGGTCCCCGACATCCCCGTGCTCTGCTGGAACAGCTCCTGTGGGGAGGGGACAGAGGGCTCCCAGTATGGCCCAGTGCCTCCCAGTAACCCCCAAACCTCCTGAAACCCTTCCCAGTCCCTCCAGTAACCCCAAAACCTCCTCAACCCCCCCAGATCACTCCCAGTAACCCCAAAACCTCCTCAAACCCTTCCCAGTAACCCCAAAACCTCCTCAAACCTTTCCAGTCACTCCCAGTAACCCCAAAACCTCCTCAACCCCCCCCAGTGACTCCTCAGTCATTCCCAGTCTCTCCCAGTAACCCCAAAACCTCCTCAAACCCTTCCCAGTAACCCCAAAACCTCCTCAACCCCCCCAGTCACTCCTCAGTCATTCCCAGTCTCTCCCAGTAACCCCAAAACCTCCTCAAACTCCTCCAGTGGCCCCCTTGTTCCCCCAGTTGCTCCCAGTCCCTTCCCAGCGCCCTTCAAATCCCTCCAGTGCCCCCCAGTCCTTCCCAGTGCCCCCCAGTTCCTGCCCAGTCCCTCTCAGTGCCCCCACAGTCATTCCCAGTCCCCTCCCAGTGCCCCCAGTCCTCCCAGTGCCCCCCCCCAGTGCTCCCCAGTTCCTCCCAGTGCCCCCCCAGTCCTTCCCAGTGCCCCCCCAGTCATTCCCAGTTGCTCCCAGTGCCCTCCCAGTCATTCCCAGTCCCTCCCAGTTGCTCCCAGTACCCCCACAGTCATTCCCAGCTGCTCCCAGTCCCCCCCAGTCGCTCCCAGTTGCTCCCAGTGCCCCCTAGTCCTTCCCAGTGGCCCCCTAGTGCTCCCAGTTCCTGCCCAGTCCCTCCCAGTGCCCCCACAGTCATTCCCAGTCCCTCCCAGTCCCTCCCAGTTGCTCCCAGTGCCCCCCCCAGTCCCCCCAGTGCCCCCCCAGTCCCTCCCAGTTGCTCCCAGTGCCCCCCCAGTCCCTCCCAGTTGCTCCCAGTGCCCCCCCAGTCCCTCCCAGCTGCTCCCAGTGCCCCCACAGTCATTCCAGTTGCTCCCAGTGCCCCCACAGTCCCTCCCAGTCGCTCCTCAGTCCCCCCAGTCGCTCCCAGTGCTCCCAGTTCACCTCTGCCAGCCGGATCTCCCTGCCCAGTTCCTTGATCAGCTGCCCCGGCCGGACGGTCTCGGGATCTCCTGCTCGTGCTCTGCCAGGACCTGGGAGGGAAAGGGTTAAAATGGGGGGGGGGGACCCCAAACCTCCCCCCAAAAACCTCCCACCCCTGGGACCCCCCCCAGCCCCCCAAAATTCCCCACAGATCCTCCCAAATCCCCCAGGGCCCCCCAAAATCCCCCCCACGTCCCTTCCCAACCCTCCCAAAACTCCTCCCGGACCCCAAAACCCCCTGGAGCTCCCCAAATCCCCCCAGGGCCCCCCAAAATCCCGTTGGACACCCATAAAATCCCTTGGGAGTTCCCAAAATCCTTTTGAGCCCCCCCACTATCCCTCAGGACCCCCCCCAAAATCCTTTGGACCGCTCCAAATCCTTTTGAAGCCCCCACAATCCCTCAGGACCCCCCCAAAATCACTTTGAGCCCCCCCAGAATCCCTTTGGAACCCCCCAAAATCCATCAGGACCAACAAAATCCTTCAGGACCCCCCCCCAAAATCCCTTTGGACCCATCCAAATCCCTTTGAAGCCCCCACAATCCCTCAGGACCCCAAAAAATCCCTTTGAGCCCCCTCAAAATCCCTCAGGACTCACCTAAATCCCCCTGGAGCCCCCCAAAACCCCTTGGGACCCTTCCAAAATCCATCTGGAGCCACCCAAAATCCCCATGGACCCCCCCCAAATCCCTTTGGACCCCTCCAAATCCTTCCCCATTCTAGCCCCCCCACAATCTCAGACCCCCCAAAATCCCTTTCAGACCCCCAGAATCCGTCTGGAACCCCCCAAAATCCATCAGGACAACAAAATCCTTCAGGACCCCCCCCAAAATCCCTTTGGATCCATCCAAACCCATTTGAAGCCCCCCACAATCCCTGAGGACCCCCCAAAATCCTTTGAGCCCTCCCACCATCCCTCAGGACCCCCCAAAATCCCTTTGAGACCCCCCAAAATCCCTCAGGACTCAACTAAATCCCCCTGGAGCCCCCCAAAATCCCTCTGGAACCCCCCAAAATCCATCAGGACCAACAAAATCCTTCAGGACCCCCCCAAAATCCCTTTGGACCCATCCAAATCCCTTTGAAGCACCCCACAATCCTGAGGACCCCCCAAAATCCTTTTGAGCCACCCAAAATCCCATGGACCCCGCCCCAAATCCCTTTGGACCGCTCCAAATCCCTTTGAAGCCCCCACAATCCCTCAGGACCCCCAAAACCCCTTGAGAGCCCCCCCAAAATCTTCAGGACCCCCCGAAAATCCCTTTGGACCCATCCAAATCCATTTGAAGCCCCCACAATCCCTCAGGACCCCCAAAAACCCCTTGAGAGCCCCCCCAAAATCCCTCAGGACTCAACTAAATCCCCCTGGAGCCCCCCAAAATCCCTCTGGAACCCCCCAAAATCCATCAGGACCAACAAAATCCTTCAGGACCCCCCCCAAAATCCCTTTGGACCCATCCAAATCCATTTGAAGCACCCCCACAATCCCTGAGGACCCCCCAGAATCCTTTTGAGCCCCCCCAAAATCCCTTTGGACCCTTCCAAATCTCTTTGAAGCCCCCACAATCCCTCAGGACCCCCCCAAAAATCAATTTGAACCCCCCAAAATCAATTTGAACCCCCCAAAATCCCTTTGAGCCCCCCCAAGACCCCTCAGGACCCCCCCAAACCTCTCGGCGGGTCCAGGCTCGGAAGGCCCCGGTCAGGGCTCGGGCTCCCAGCACCAAATAGGCCGCGGGGTGCCGGCGGTTCTCCCTCAGCCCTGCACCCCAAAAACCACCAAATCAGCGTGAGAAACACAGGGACACCCCAAAAAACGGGATAGA